>NC_092051.1:1632503-1882588 GCF_003086295.3 Arachis hypogaea
AATAGCACAAGAAAAAAATAGCAACAATCAAGAACAATAAGAATAAATATAGCAGTGAACAAACATCACCAATCAAAACCATCAAGAACAAACAGCAACAATCAGCAACAACAATAAACACAACACTGAGCAATTAAATAAAAATACATCTGAACAACAAAAACAGTTCCATAATTACTGTAAAATAAAATAATCTAAATTTCTCATAACAGAAAAACCTAAGAAAATCATTACTAAGAAAAAAACCTAAGAAAACTAAAAACAGATAAGCAAGAAACCTAAGAAAACTCAAAACAGATAAGCAAGAAATTACTTAAAAAAAACCATGAACAACAGAGATTCAGCATTTCAGATGAGGGAGAGGGAGCTCAGATCAGGGCTGAGCACTGGCGTAAGCTCAGCCAAAACAGAGGCCGAAGCGTGGTGATAACAGCAGGCTGGAGCAAAAACAAGGGCTTGAGGCAAGCTCGACCAAGCGACGAAGAGGGAGTACCGCGGCGGAAGCACGGCGATACAGAGGCGGCGGAAGCTCAGAACAGACGCGGAAGCTCAAAACTGACGGGAAAGCGAGGCGAGCAGACGCGTTTCGACGACCATGGGTGCAGTGCGGACGGCGGAGGCGCAGATCGCGACGGCGGCGGTAGTGCGGTGGCGGTGACACAGCTTGAAGAAGAAAGTGGCATTGGAGGCTAGGTTTTGTAATTTTGTTGAGAGAAGGAAGCAGATACGGTGAGTGAGAGAGACAGAGAGGGAGTCTGGGTTAGGGAGGCGTCTTTTATTTATTTTTTTTTGTTGAAAAGGGAAAACCGGCCGGGTCCCGGTTCGTTCCGATCGGCCGGTTCTCGGCTTATTAATGGTTTTTAAATTAACGATTTTCAGATACTAATCGAACCGTGATTGTTGTCGGTTCACGATTAGACCGGTCGGACCGGTCGGACCGGTCCGGTTTTCAGAACCTGGTATATATACATTGATAATTGATTTATGAGTGTACAAGAAAAGTGAAACAACTTGTTGGTATGAAACGGATGGAGACTGTACCAGATGCAACTGTAAAATATCTTTGCTGCAAATCGTTTTATTTTGTTCTATATTTTAGAGCTTATGTTTCTGTAGACTGTAGTATTCTAACTTGATCTGTAAATAGAAATGAGAAAAGCAAGATGTACTAGTCAGACCATATTATAAATGAAATTGAAATATCGTAAAGTTGTTATATATATATATTCTGTTTTATACATTTATCTTATTCATTGTGCTTCAAATTGAAGAGTAACACTGTAAAGTAGACAAGTAGGGAAACAAGTAGTGTAAAGTGTAAACTGTAAAGTGGCGGAAGTTCCCAAATTCAACAACAAAGAAAGTAACAGCGACAGGATTGATGGAATTAAAACGTCTTAAACATTGTTTCTTGCGTGATTATTGGAAAGAAAAAGACTCTCAATACTTTGCTGCCATCTGTAACATAAAACTTTATGAGCTATATAGTCACTGACTTTGACCCGCAAATTGTCAATATTGAATAAAAACTAATTAAAAATAATATAATTCTTTATTTTTACTCACTATGTTACATCAAATCATTTTTTTTTATCAAAGATAAGAGACTCGAACCCGCAACCTCTTAATTGAGTATGAGAAGACTATGCTAGTTAAGCTATTACTCATTAGCATGTTACATCACATCATTATAATTATAGTTTGTTTGTAGTTACATGTTCAACGGTCCCTAGATATTGTTTCATTTGCTGCTAATATCTTTTTAGGACACGTTTTCAGTCTTTGGCATTGTTTGCTCACTGATTTCATATTTATTACTTGTATAACGACCGTGGCTTCTGAAGCCAGGCGTCAATCTCTCAATTAACCAGAATAAAAAAAAAGAAAATGGGGGAGTAACGTAAACACGTTACATTCTCCCCACATCTTCTCCCTCTGTTATCTCTCTTTCATTTTCTTTTGAAACTCTAAATCCCACCTTCCCCTTCTTCTTCTCATAGATAGCCAACTTACTCCTTCTGCTCCGGATAATATCTGGCCATTCACGCTCTGTTTATCGCTCTCCCTATCTCCCAAATCCTCATTTTCTTAAGGCATATCTCTCGCTCCCGAACGCCGTATCTTCAACATCGTTTTTGTCAACCTCCGTGTGAAAACCCTAACCCACCGAGCTAAGCGGAGAGATGCCGGCAATGCTGAGAGACTGGGATCTCTGTTGCGGGCTTCAGACTCTCACGAAGAGCGTTAGCCCGGCGGCTTGCTTCAAGGCAACTGACGAATCGCATCGCACTTCCTCAGCAACGGCGGTTGCAGCTACAAAGGTCCAATCATCATCTTTTCAGGCGTCTTCGTTGTCGATTGGTAATGGCTCCCTATCCCTCGAATTCAAACCGTGTCTTCTTCCATCTTTTTATTCAATATTATGCCTATCACCTATTTCTTGATCTCTCTCTTTAATATAGCTGCCTGTGCGATTAGGGTTCATGGAAAAGGATCCTGGGAACAAATTTTTTTTGGTCTGATTTGTCAGATTCATTTAAAGATCGGTGGTAGTTCTCAAGAGGAAATCAGCCTAGGGTTCATGTCACTTTTCCTCTCTCTTATCTTGGGAAACAACAAGTTAGGTGGGAATTTTTACGGCGGCCCTGTCCTTTCTCTGTCCCCTTCCATCATGTGGTGTGTTTCACTGTTCAGTCCGAATTTTCTGTGATGTAGGTATGTAGTGGTCATGACTTGTTTCAGATTTTTTTATATTTGTTTACTTTGATAGTCAAGTTTCCTTTCAATTAACAGGATTTGTTTTTGTCCCTGTTTGAGCGTTCTTTTCTGATTCTGTTTTGGAAATTGGGTTTTTTGTTTTGATATAAGATGTTGCGTTCCAGTAACAGTAATTGTTTTTGGAACTGTTTATCCATTCCCTTCTGATTTCCTTTTAAAAATTGGGTGGTTTTGTTTGTATCGCTGCTTGTGTGATAGATGAAACAAATGAACTATGCTTAGTGTCAACTGATTCAGTAAAGCTTCTCTCTAATCTCACCCGTTGGAAGGAATGTTGGAAGATAACACTCAGAATCATCAGAATATGGAGTTTAATTGATTATACGGATCTGAATGAAGAACATGCTTTTCTTCAGCTTCTGATAATGGATAAAGAAGTTAGTTATTATAGCTATTTTGATAGTATTGTTGAATAAGTTTGTATAGCAAAATTTTAGTCACTTTAATTAGTCATTTGAATTGGATAATAACTGTTCAATGCACAGATTTAATCATGCTGGTTCAGATGCTTTTTGAAATTGGCTTTAACTAAAAGTTTTATATGATGTTGACTAGAAACATAAATTGAGTTTACTACTACACATGTGTGGAGTGTAAGTGTTGATATTTTCTTATCTTATTTGTTATCAGTTTTAATGTGTTCTTTGGGGTTTTTATTTGTATGTGAAAATTCTAAAATATCTTCAATTTTCTAACTGATTTAAGGTGCTGGAAATGACATGCTTTAAAGTTTCTCAAATAATTTTTTACTCATAAGGTCTCAAATTTCTGTATAATTTGTTCTTACTTTTGGTTAATGATTTGGACCGTTTTTTTCGGGTGTGAAAAATTTGAAATTGTGTTTGACTTTGTGTTCTCGGTTTTCCTTTGTTGTTTTGTAGATTTTATTCCAGGCTGAAAATGCTAGAATAATTGCAATAACTAATGGGATTCTTATTTGTAAGGTTCATGTTGATTTTGCAATTATCATTAACTTTTAATTTATTTTTTTTCCGAAGATTTTACATGCAAAGTGATTGAGAGTCAAATTTGGTTTTGTTGCTTTTTTTTTTAGTTACCCGTTCTTCAACTGTGCAGCAACTTTTGGGTTCAGAGAAGATGGTTGGCAAAGTTAAGTAAGATGGTTTTTGTAATTTTAGAAAATAAAAATATTTTGTTTTTATATTATCAAAGTGGCAAAGTATTGAACTAAATAAGATGGTTTTTGTAATTTTAGAAAATAAAAATATTTTGTTTTATATTATCATTGGGTTTTTATCCTATAATATTTCAGCCTTATTTCTTCTTGGGTATTGAACTAAATAATTAATTAGTATTGTTGTTCTGTCTTTTTTTTTTTTACCATTTGCTTCAGATTGGAGCTATTTATCTCTTATATTTCTAACTGTTGAATGATGTCTTTTTAAGCATTTAATTTCGGAAAACTATTGTGTTAGAACGGTGGAAAATTCTTTAAAAATCTGTATGATGTAATTTCAACTGCTGGGTTCCTTTATTTTATTCTTTGTTGTTTCTCTGATCTTTTGGTTTTTATTTTCTTGGGTACTTATTATATCAATGCATATTTTGTTTCCCGCTTTTCTGATGTGTTATGAGTGATAGGCGTGATGGATGAAGATTTGTTTTTGATGGTCCGCTCTGGTGTTTGCAGTGACGGTGGTGGCACTACTAGGTATGACCCTTCATTCATATTATTCTGTTTTTTGTTATATTTCATTTTAAATTTCACCTTTGTGGGCTTGATACGGTCCAATTTCAATTGCTGCCTTCCTCATTTTGTATGTTGAGAAGTTGTTACATGTTTCCTTACTACTGTTTATTTTCTTTTTTTATGTTTTCCTGATGTTCTTTCTACTTCAATTTTTCACATGTCTATTTTTTTTTTAATTATTCCACACAATGGAATTGGAAGTCAAATTTATCTATCTACTTTTTTTGTTTTTTAGTTTTTTTTTTCTTGTGTGTTTTTGTAACTAGATTTGGTTTTAGATTTAGTTATTTATTTTTTTTGTAATTTCAGTTACAATTGATTGAATTGTTTTTTCATTCCTTGAGTATTGGTAATGTATTTAGAAGATAATGGTATGTGTGTCTTTTTATTTTGGTTAGTGCTGATTTTTGTTAAAAAATATTTTATACTTTATAGATGATAGATGATTTTTTATTTGATATCTTATGTTTCTTTATGGTTATTTCTTTGTTATTTTTTGTGGGCCTTACTCTCTTTTGTTTATTTCTTTCTCTCTTGATTGAATCTTTTATTTTTTTAGTTTTCTGTTTCTATTGGGGTAAATAATGGGGTTGTTATTTCTACGTGATGTCCATGTTGATTTTATAGGTATCGTAAACAATTTTTTTATTTTCGTTGTTCTGAATTTTTGGACAGAAAAGATTTGAGAGTGAAATTTAGCTTTGTGCCTTTTTTATTTTTTTCATATTAAAATTATTTGTTGTTAGTCACCAGATTTCATTTGTATAAAATTAGTAAGAATTTGATGTCATGTTGATTTTACAAGTATCATGAACATTTTATTTCATTTTTTTTTTCTAAAATTTTGCACACAAGGCTTGAGAGTCAATTTTAGTTTCTTGCATTTTTTTTAATTATAATTAATGCTACTGTATATTTTGAATGTTCAATTTCAAATATCTATTAGTTGTTTTCTTTTTTTTCCCGCCCAAATTAAAAAGTTTAACTATTTCAAAGATTCAAGTTTCTCAGTTGTATATTGCTAGATATACCCCTCCCTCCCCATTTTTTTTTATCTTGTGTTAACTGAACCTACTATATTGTGTGTGCTAAAGTGTCATTCTCTTAAAAGAAAATCTGCCTATTGCCATGAGAGAAGGTGGTGATGTGTTTATCTTGTGTTAAGTGAAGCTACTATATTGTGTGTGTGATCAAGTTGATGAGAGTGAGAAGGTGATGATATATTTATTTGCTTATACAATGTGCTAACTTTTATTGTTTGGTTTTTTAGACCTATTTGTATTAATTTGTCTAATTTGGTTTTAATTTTAATGGATTTATTGAAATTAGGAATATGTTCTTGGCTTTACACAAGGTTGTGCTCAGGATTAGAAAAAGGAAAAGCCTCCTTGAAGAGGTTGACAAGATCCTTGAAGCTCAAATTTGATGATGCTAATGCTTTTGAGGATGAATCTGCATCTGGTGAGGGGGTTCAAGTGACATGGTTTTGCATGTCATTTAACTAGAGCTACTGATTAGGATTTATAGGGCATTAGATATAGGTGATGCAAATGTGTCCACTCTTCTTTGGTATGTAATGTGAATGTTTTTTAGTTGTCTCAAATTTAATTATGTAGTTCTTTATCTTTGCAGTGCAGCTCTATATAGGCCAATAAAATGCAGTAGCTCTTTAGTGATATATATTAGATTTTGTTTTGGCAAATGATTTATATTTGAAGAGTTATATATATACTGTGTTGCGAATTTTATTCAAGAAAAAATTGAGAATCTAGTTGAAAATGATAATTGATGAGAATTTATATGGCTTGTGTTGAATGTTTTCTTAGAAGAAATATAAGAATTAATTATAGAAATTGAGAAGGATATTTAAATGATATTATTTTGAGTTGTTTTGAACGACTTTTAAAGAAGACAGAATGACTGATATCGGTTATTGAGAGAACATAAAGTAATAATTACTTGCCTAACTCTAAATAGATAGCTAGGTTATCTAGATTAGGTTGAGAAAAAAAATCAATTTGAGAAAAGGTCATTATGTTTTTTCGGTTGGATAAGAAAAACTACCATTATGATTACCTTCTATACGTTAAGTTAGAGTATGTTATTAGATTTACACTACATTTAGATAGAGGATCGAAGGTTTAACCATTTTTCTAAAAATTAGTTAGGTTGAAGGTATTCAATGATATTGTGATTTCAAAACACATCTCAAAACACATCACACTTCTGACGTTTTATGTTTTTCATTTTTTTTTTTCATATGAAACTAAAGCTAAGTGTAATCCTTTTTTTTGAGTCTGTTCATTCTATTTACTTCTTATTCTTTTATTTTTATTCTTTAGCTAGCAATATTATGAGCGAGTCATTTACACTTGTTATAGAGAATAGAACATTTACAATGAAGAGGAAAAGAGGCGAGATCTTTGCCACAAGAAACGGTTAATTAATTCTCTTGGTAATGATTATTTCTTTGATTAATGATATATTATTTATCTTTACATTAGTTGAAGCATCTCAAATTATTTTGATTCTTTTATATATATATATATATATGTTTATTTCAGTATTTATTTATTTTTGTAGTAGATTTTTTCTTTTAGTTTTAGTAATAAATTTATTTGTATTTTTTTTTTTGTATAGATCAAGAGGCCTTTTTATTCGAGAATGTACTAACTTCTCATGGGTCAATATCCAACCATATATATATATAGAAAAGGTTTATTTGAGTTATGATTTCTATTTGTAGAAGTGATTGTCAAGATGGGATTCAAACTGATTGGTTGACAACTGAGTTTTTGAATCAGATTACATGTTAAGGAATACCAAATCATGTTCTTAAATTGAAAAAAGATGCTCCTATTATTTTGCTAAGGAACATAGATTAGGCAAATGAATTGTGTAATGGAACTCGATTCATTGTTCAAGATCTTGGAAATAATATTATTAGTGCTAAAATTGTATCTGGAAATAACATTGGTGACAAAATTTTTATTCCTCGGATGAATTTAGTACCCAGTGATCCTAGTATTCTTTTTAAATTTCAATGTAGGCAGTTTTCAATTAGTCTTTGTTTTGCGATAACTATTAATAAGAGTCAAGGGAAACTTTGTCTCTGGTTAGTATTTATCTTCGACGAGTTTTTCTCATGGACAGTTATATGTTGCGATATCTAGAGTGACAACAAGATTAGGATTGAAGATATTATTGTCTAATGAAGATGATAAATATTGGAACTTTACATCTAATGTTGTGTATAAGGAAATTTTTCAAAAAATATAATTGGTAAGTGGATTATTTAACAGAATTCTTTGTTTAGTATATTTTTTTTTCATATCCTATAGATTCTACTTTTTCCTAATTCCTATTGTCTTTTGCATTTGGGGTTTGTTTTGTTCCATATACCTTAAATTCTATATTTGGTTATCGTTCAGAAGAAGCGTCGTGGATCTACTGACTGAGTGTTCTTTGTTGATATGCATGTCTAACATTGCTCACAATGGATTTGGATTAGGGTGCTGTTGATGATTATCACCACCTTATTAGAGGGAAACAAAATATATATTTAAAAAGTTTTACTATTATTGTTTTAGTTCAGTTGTATTTATTTGATGTCTATTTTAAAACATAAAAATTTCTATACTAATGTAAAAAGTAATAATACGAGAAAAATAAAAAAAATGAACTTATGTCGTGAATAAAAATTTTTTACCCATGCAACGTTGGAGATATTAATTGCAAGTAAAGAAACGTTAGCACAAATTATATACTATGGAGAAGTTTTTAAGTGTACCGTCGTATTGGTATTTCAGTAATTTTTAACCGTTGATCTTATATATATATATATTTTATAATTAAAATCAACAATTAAAAATCATTGAAACACCAATACTACGGTACACTTGAAAATTTTCCTATATTATATCCAATATTTTGTTACCGTAAACTTTAAGATTGTTTACCCCCTCCCCTTAATACGTTCACATCAAGTAGAAAACTACGATAATTGATCAATGCCAACCATAATTGGATTCTAAAACATCAAAAATCAAAGAAATTCAACATTCCTTCTAAAATTTTGAAAATTGGGAGAAAGAAGAGATTGGGGTAAAATAACAAGTTACTTATGAAATTATTTCAGTAGAAACGTAGAGCTCGATGCGGTGAACGTATGGTTACAAACGGTGCGGCGATCGGGGCTCGGACGGAGGAGATACAGCGAATTGAAATCATTGTAAGGGTTCGGTGTTTCTTTCTTTCCTTCCCTGGAGCTGAATGCTTTCAACGTGCTTCAGCTGAAATGAAGAGAAGATGGAGCGTTGGTTCACTTAAAAGGGCTGGTCCGGTTGGACCGACAGCTCGATTTGGGTCTGGTTCAATCGGTTCGGTCTGTTTGGTCCAATTTTAGACCGTTTTCTTTGAAATTAGTGTCAAAATTCTCGTTTCATGAGCTTTATCCTAATTTGATATAATTTTTATATTTCTAATCCTCTTTATTAAAAACTAATTTATTGACTAATTATCTACTAATTAATCGGGGTTTACATTCTACCCACCTAACAAAGAATTTTGCCCTCAAAATTCAAATCTAGTTACCTGAAAAGAGATGTGGATAGTCCTTTCGCATATCTGATTCAAGCTCCCAGGTATGTTCTTCGATACCACTTCGACTCCAAGCTACTTTTACCAATGATACTTCCTTCGCGCGTAACCGTTTAACACTAGTGTCATCAATTCTTACCGGAACTACTGGAAGTGTTAGATCTTCTCTTACTTGAATTGGTTCTGGTTCTAGAACATGACTTACGTCAGGAGTATATTTCTGAAGCTATGACACATGAAACACGTCGTGCAAATTCGAAAGATATGGCAGTGAGGCGATTCTGTAAGCCACTGGCCCAAATCTCTTCAGGATCTCAAACGGTCCAATATAACGGGGATTCAGTTTATTAGTCTTAATAGCTCTTCCCACTCCAGTGGTTGGTGTTACTTTCAGAAAGAAATGTTCTCCTTCTTCAAACTCCAAGGGCTTCCGCCTTTGGTCTGCATAACTCTTCTGACGGCTTTGGGCTATAAGCATTCGATATTTAAGAAGGAATGTTGAATTTCTTTAATTTTTGATGTTTTAGAATCCAATTAGCTTGAGGAAAATGTTCACTCTTACTTATGTGAAGTTTGGGTAAGGTGAGGATACGATAATTCTATTTTAATTTCATTGAATTTGAGCTTTGAGTATTAAATTGGATATATATGTGTTATAAATGTGTATTAGGTTGTGAATAAATAATTGGAGCTTGGAATTGTGGATATTGGAACTTGGAGGAAGCTGAGCCTAGTGTTTATTGAATTCTGGAAGGGCTGTGTTTATTATAATTAAAGTGCCTTAATCGTTACGTGGGAATCGGCCAAGGTATGGTTTAGGTTTCTTGCATTTAATATTTAATGTTCTGTGAATACTTAGGTTAGATGACCTTAAGATAAGTTGGATTGCCGGTGAACAATCAATGTTTAGGAATTTTGTTATTGAATATGATTAGTTGGTGTTTGTTGGATAATTGATGATTTGGAGAAATATGGAATTGTGGGATGTTTATGATAGAAGATTGATCAATTATGGTTTTTGGTTGGCATTGATTGATAGACTTGAATATTGAAAGTGTGATATTGTTAATTTGAGAATATGTTTTGTGTTGATTGTCAAATGATGAGGAAAAGGGAATGTCATATTGAAGAATGCAGGTTTTGTAGTAAAGGAATGGAGTTTTGATTGAAAATTGAGGTTTGGATATTTTTGTCAAGGTTGGTTTTTTACCGAACTTTGGCGAGGCATAACTTAGTTTCCAGACCTTCAATTTGTTTTCAATTTGTTTTAAAATGAAAATTGGGTTTGTGATGTTTATGCCATTCGAAGAACGGAAGGAAAACGATTTAAAACGATTGAGTTATGTCCATCGGAAGTTTGGCTGTTAAATATATGGTTATGTTGCTGGATTTTGGCAAGGTTTGCAACTCTTTGGTGATCTGCTGCTGCTTTTAAAAAGGACGTACATCCACGTGTACGCGTGGCCCAGGCATACGCGTGGAATGTGAAATTTGGTTGCGCGACTCAAGTAGTTCTACGCGTACGCGTGATGGACCAGCAAGCATGCCCACGCATATGCGTGACTCACGCGTACTCGTGACATGAGGTATCCATCTACGCGTACGCGTGAAAAAGGGGTGCGCGCGCGAGAGCTGCACTTGCCCATAGCCACGCGTACGCGTAAACCACGCACACGCGTGGACTCTATTTTCAGCAAACTTGGCTTTTAATATTTTAAACGGTGTTTCAAACTTTTAAACCTTTATCTTCATTCCATTGATCATAAATAATAGTGTTAAACCTGATAATCAAATGAAGTTAGGAAAAGAGGATAACTTGAAGGTGAAGTAAAGTTGAAAAGTGATGAATTGATTATGAGATGTTATGGACGAGTCTTATATGATACTTGATTGGATGTTCTGGTGAAAGATTATGTATGAAATTTGGCTTGAATGATTTAATGATCTGAGATACGAGGTTCCTTGGATAAAGTGTCGTGGCTTGCCACCACGTGTACCAGGTTGAAAACTCGATACTCTGTTGACCCTACGACGTAAGTGTGACCGGGCACTATATAAATTCCTGGGAATGTTACCCCCATTGAGCAATATTGATTATTTGAGATAAAGCTATGTATAGACTCTTGGGGATGCACATCGGGGGACAGTCTAAGTTCAATTTAGACTAGTCGGGTTGGCTGGATAACCGACAGATGAGCCTCATCAGCCATAGGACAGGCATGCATCATATGAATATTACTTGAATTACTTGCTTGTAATTTAATTGAGTGTGCCTATATGTACTTGCCATGTTAAATGTGTATTTGTTACCTGCAGTAATTGTAACCTTCTTGTGCTTGCCTTTATTTGTCTATTCGTCTGTGAAAATGCATGATGGAGTTGGAGGTATGGAGGAATGATAGTATGGGACATAGATTTAAGGTTAAGTTTAGTTAGGTTTAAATATTCTTAGAAAACCACCTTTTATGGCTCCTGTTTAATACTTTAAGCTCTATAATCTGAGTGTCGGCGTTCTAGGATTTCCTCTGGCATTCCCAGGACCTTATATATTATGTGCGTGGCACCTTTACCATACTGAGAACCTCTGGTTCTCATTCCATACTATGTTGTTGTTTTTCATATGCAGGTCGAGAGGCATCTCGTTAGGCGTCTGGACTCTTGAAGCGGAGTGGTTACTGGGTAGTTTTGCTGCACAGTGATGTATATAAGTACTTAGTTTTCTCTCCGCATAACTTATTCTTTTTTATCCTCTTAGAGGTTTATGGAGAGGCAGGACTGTGTATATGAACTTTTGGATTTTGGATATGTATGTATGTATGTGTAAATATTCTCCGGCCAGTCTTGACTTCGCGGGCTGAGTTAGGAGCTTGTTATCTTGTATCTGTGGCACTCTATTCCTACTTATATTATTTTATGTTTAGTAATTATGGTTTTCTTAGCACGGAAGTTAACTTGTATCTTGAGCGTTGCGCTTTTATTTCGCGATTTTTATTTCCTCTATTCTTCAAGGCTCCTAGCATATTATAATTCTTCTGCTATTATATATACTCATTTTATTTTAGAGGTCGTAATACCACACCACCTCTGTTTTACGACTTAAGCGTAAAGCTTAGTGTGATAGGGCGTTACATTATGGTATCAGAGCAGTTCGTTCCTATAGAGCCTGAGAGACGGACTGATTATGCTTCTGTGCATACTCTGTGTGTGACTATATGCTACTTAAGATATCTGACTGGTATATGTAGCATACATGTTCGTGAGTATGCATTTGGGATTTTAAAACATTAAACTTGAGATATTGTGACTGATCACCTTAATATCAATTGTTTGGTGTGAATAAGAACCAAATGTCGTCTCGCGGATCCGAGCGAGGTGCCCAGAGGGAAAATCTTAGGACCGAACCGATGGAAGCTTGGGTGCTGGTACAAGCAATGTAGGGCAATACTACAGGTCTATGACCTTTACTAATTTCCTTCAGAGTGGTCCACCTCGGTTTAATGGAAATGTCAATGCATTGGAGGCTGATCGGTGGTTTTGAGACGTGGAGAGATTTTTGTACATTCAGCATGTTCCTGAAGTACAGTCAGTGGAAATAGTGACCCACATGTTAGAGGGAGATGCTCAAAAATGGTGGCAGAAGTTATGTCATACCCTGCAGATGGAATTATCAGATATCCCTTGTAATAGATTCAAGACAGAATTTTACGGGAAATATTTTTTTGCATGCACTTCGCACTGCAAAGAAGTTGGAGTTAATGCAGTTGAAGCAAAAGAATATGTATGTTGCTGACTATACTCGTGAATTAAACAACCTGTGCTGCCTCTCAAGAGCTTGTCAAGGAAATCCAGCTGACTATGAGGAATGGAAGTGTGCTCAGTATGAGAAAGGACTTAGGAGAGACATCTTTAACTATGTGTATCCGTAAAGGTTAACGAATTTCATTGAACTGGTTAAGAAGAGTCAATTAGCAGAAAATTACTTCATGAAGTGGGCGATGCTACAGGAAGGCTATGGGAAGACTGCTCCAGATGAGCCATATAGAACTGGGCTAGATGAATGCTACAAGTGCGGGAAGCTGGGGCACACGGCTCGAGACTGTCCACACATGAAACGGCGGAATGTAACCGAAACCGATTCTCAGACTCGAGGTATCCATGAATTAGTCGTTGAATTCTGAAATTTCTTGCATATCATTAATATGTGATATTTATTCGTTATGTGTGACGTGCGTTGGTAATTGTAAAGCTCAAGTCGATAATTGGTCGAAGGGTATTAGTTGTTAAGACGGAGTAATGTTTAGTCAATTTAGAAGGGTGGATCGGTTTGAAGTTATGTTAGGTTTAAAATGGATAAGGGTTACAGATGAAGATATTCCAAAAACTATTTTTAGGACACGTTATGGTCATTATGAGTATGCGGTGACGTCTTTTGGATCGACTCATACTCCGGTAGTATTCATGGATTATGTGAACATGATTTTCCGGCCGTACCTAGACAAATTTGTTATTATCTTCATCGATGATATTCTTGTTTATCCTAAAACTGAAGAAGAGCATACTGATCATTTGCGAACCGTACTGTAAATTCTGAGAGACAGAAAGTTTTATGCAAAGTTATCTAAATATGAGTTTTGGAAGAGTGAGGGGAAGTTTCTCGGTCATGTAGTAAGCAAGCAAGGAATAGCTATGGATCCTGATAAGATGGAAGCAGTAATGAATTGGGATCGACCAACTTCAGTGACAGAGATTCGGAGTTTCCTAAGTTTGGCGGATATTATCGGAGATTTATTAAGGGATTTTCATAGCTCGCCTTACCTTTAACTAAGTTAACTTGGAAGGATACACCTTTTGTCTGGTCTCTGGAATGTGAAGAGAGCTTTCAAGTATTGAAGCACAGATTACTGCACTCGTGTTGGTATTGTCTGTACCAAGTGAACCGTTTGAAGTGTACTGTGATGCATCTTTGAAAGGTTTGGGGTGCGTTCTGTTGCAGTACCAGAATGTTGTAGCATACGCCTTACGGCAATTAAGGCCACATGAGATGAAATATCCAACACATGATTTGGAGCTAGCTGCTGTTGTGTTTGATTTAAAGATCTGGAGACACTACCTCTATGGCGTTAAGTTTCATATTTTCTCAGACCATAAGAGTTTGAAGTATATTTTTGAGCAGAAAGAGTTGAATATGCGTCAGAGGAGGTGGATGGAGCTTCTAAAAGATTATGATTTTGAATTGAATTATCATCCAGGAAAAGCGAACGTTGTGGCAGACGCCTTGAGTCGGAAATCTTTATATGCAGCTTGGATGATGCTACGGGAAGAAGAATTACTAAGGGCATTTCAAGGTTTGAATTTGGAAGTTAGAGAAGAATCTGGAATTTTGTGTTTGAGTTAGTTGCAGATTTCAAGTGATTTTAAATCAAAACTTCTGAAGGCTCATCGAGACAGTAAAGCGTTACGTAAGGTATTACCAGCAATTGAACAAAGAAAACAGTGGAGAGTGTCAGAAGGACAAGATGGTTTGTGGAGGTTCAAGAACCGGATTGTTGTGCCAGATATTGGAGACCTGCGACAGAGTATCTTGAAGGAAGCTTATAAGAGTGGATTCTCATTCATCCAGGGAGCACTAAAATGTATCAAGATCTGAAAGCGATGTTCTGGTGGCCAGGTATGAAGAATGATGTGGCATTGCATGTATCTAAATGTTTAACGTGTCAGAAGGTTAAGATTGAGCATCAGAGACTATCAGGGACCCTTCAGCCTTTGGAGATTCCACAATGAAAATGGGAGAGTATCGCAATGGATTTTGTGATAGGTTTGTCTAGAACACGGTCTGGTTGTGACGCTATTTGGGTGGTTGTGGATCGATTGACGAAATCAGCTCACTTTCTTTCTATCCGAATAAGTTGTACAATGGAAGAATTAGCTCGAATGTATATTAGAGAGATTGTCAGGTTGCATGGCGTGCCTTCTACCATTATATCTAACAGGGATCCTTGCTTTACATCAAGGTTTTGGAGATCTTTTCAGCGTGCATTTGGAACTCAGCTAAGTTTGAATACTGTGTATCACCCTCAGACAGATGTTCAGTCAGAGAGAACTATCCAGACCTTGGACGATATACTAAGGGCTTGTGTTTTGGACCAGCCAGTGAGCTGAGATCGGTATATGCCATTAGTGAAATTTACTTATAATAATAGCTACCATGCGAGCGTCGGAATGGCTCCATATGAAACTCTGTATGACAGGAAATGTCAATCTCCGCTATGTTGGTATAAAACTGGAGAAAGAAGTTTGTTAGGGTCAAAAATGATAGCTGAAACCACTGAACAGATAAAGAAGATTCGTAGTCAAATGCTTATAGCCTAAAGCCGTCAGAAGAGTTATGCAGACCAAAGGCAGAAGCCTTTGGAGTTTGAAGAAGGAGAACATGTCTTTCTGAAAGCAACACCAACCACTAGAGTGGGAAGAGCTATTAAGACTAAGAAACTGAATCCCCGTTATATTAGACCATTTGAGATCCTGAAGAGAATTGGGCCAGTGGCTTGTAGAATCGCCTTACTGCCATATCTTTCGAATTTGCACGACGTGTTTCATGTGTCACAGCTTCGGAAATATACTCCTGACGTAAGTCATGTTCTAGAACCAGAACCAATTCAAGTAAGAGAAGATCTAACACTTCCAGTAATTCCGGTGAGAATTGATGACACTAGTGTTAAACGGTTACGCGCGAAGGAAGTATTATTGGTAAAAGTAGCTTGGAGTCGAACTGGTATCGAAGAACATACCTGGGAGCTCGAATCAGATATGCGAAAGGACTATCCACATCTCTTTTCAGGTAACTAGATTTGAATTTTGAGGGCAAAATTCTTTGTTAGGTAAGTAGAATGTAAACCCCGATTAATTAGTAGATAATTAGTCAGTAAATTAATTTTTAATAAGGAGGATTAGAAATATGAATTATATCAAATTAGGATAGAACTCATCGAAACGAAAATTTTGACACTAATTTCGAAGAAAACGGTCCAAAATTGAACCAAACAGACCGAACCGGATCCGAACCGGGTTGTCGGTCCAAATGGACCAGCTCTTTTAAGTGAACCCACGGTCCATCTTCTCCTCATTTCAGCTGAAGCACGTTGAAAGCATTCAGCTCCAGGGAAGGAAAGAAAGAAACACCGAACCCTTACGGTGATTTCAATTCGCCATGAATCCACTTTCTCAGGTGCACCATGCAGCTTTTTGCCAAAATTACTAACTTCCTTTTTATGTTATGGTTTCATGGATTCTGTGCTTTCTTTGCAGAGGTTACTGAAGATGGTGGATGGTATAAATTTCAAGGACTTTGTGGCATTCTTATCTGCTTTTAGCGCTAAAGCTACTGCACAGCATAAAATTGAACGTATGTGTATCTATCTCTACCGCTCAGAATTGGAGTACTTTCTCTCTGCACAATTTTGTAAATGTAATTCCAAAATTGTTATTGCCGTTGAACATGCTCCCTTCAAGTTATATTCCTTTGGATTCTTATGTTTACTGAGTTATATAAAAAATGGAAAAACACTATTCATAGCTCAAACATTCGTGACACATGTATAAAAATACGATTTTTACCAATTACTTGTGTATTTAAATTGTTTTTTAATTAACAAAACAAAGAGAAGAAAATACTGATGTCAAATCGGTGGTTATTATAAAAGGTGTAGATATAATGGGATTGAAATAAATAATCAATAAAAATGTGGTTGACGGGTACCTGGCTACCGGCAAGGTGCTAGTGTTACAGAGAAGTTCTAACTTGTGTCCTTAGAAGTAGTTTTAATCAGAAGATGTAGAGTAGGTAAAAAATGCTGAATTTTTTCTCAGTTTATATACAAGCATAATATAGTTTGTTTAGTTGTTATGGTTCCATTGATTCATAGCTCACTCTCAAAGAACTTCAGGTCTGTCATTTGTTTGAATCGAATGGCGGTAACTAGGTTTACTTGTCCATGGCATTGTGTGGTTTGCTTTTAGTGGCGGTAACTAGGTTTACTTGTTTGTCTATGTTGCAGTTATTTTCAAAGTATATGATTCGGACCGTAATGGGAAGGTGCTTTCAATGATATACTGGAAGTCCTAAAAGATTTGTCTGGTTCATTCATGTCTGATGAACAGAGAGAGGTATCACCAAAGACTATACATGTCCCAATTTTAATTTCATCTTGCTATTCTAAATGAGTGATTTGGTTTTGGTCTCTGTTCTTTGATTTGCAGCGAGTTTTGAGCCAAGTTCTCAAAGAAGCCGGATACACAAAAGACTCCTCTTTGACATTGGACGACTTCATTAAGGTTTGTAAGTTTTATAATATTCTTTTCTGGACATGGTTTATTAGAGACGGTTTAATGGTCATTAGCGGATGGAACTACAGAATCAAGTAGAAAAAAAGAATGATGCCTTCAGAGAGGGATTTTTTTCTTATGTGAAAGCATTTCAGAAAAATCAACTTTTCTTGTGCCTTCTTAATCGAGAAATTTGGCCTAATTGCAAATATCAAGAACTTGTCTGTTAGAAGACTCCATTTTTAGGCTCTTCCGTTTCTTTCTATTTCTGGATATTGTTTAATTCTTGTTTCCCATCTGTCACAGGTTCTTGGCCAATCCGAACTAAAAATGGATGTTGAAATCCCTGTTGATTGAAAATGGCTTGATGTATTCTTTACTGTTCTTGAAAGGAAAAAAATTGTAATCTGTATTCTGTATTCATGAGATTCGTGTAATATAGCTCTTGTGGAAATGGAATTTGCACAAATACTGTTATCTCCTTGGGGTTCTTGACTTCTTGTATCATAGTTCTCTTAGGCCAAGTTAAGTTACTAACTCAGGACAGACATACAGAGATTCTTAGAGGCAGGCAACTGTCTTTGTATTTTTTGTCCCGAGACACTTGTTAAGACAACCTTAGAGCCACTAGTTGATTTCAGGTTTATAGTTTAATTTATTTAATTTTTCATTTTCCTTGAAATCTTTTCAATAATTTTCAGTTTCCTGAATTCAAATGAGGCAACTTTTGCTACTTGAAGCTTCCAATTTTTGATGATTTATATGATTTCTTTCTCAGTTCTCACTGCATATTTAAATTCTTCTTACTGTGCCTTTTCAGCGGTCAGAAATTATCTCTTCAGCACAAGCTAAAAGCAGCTTCATTGAATGTTAGAATTGTAAGATTATTGAATGTTAGAATTGTAAGATTAATGTTCTTTTCTAGGCTCTTATATGTCTTGTTGGCAGGGCTTATATTCATTATAAGAATAAAGAACATGCATATTGTTATGGTTAGTGGTTTCTGTGATTAACTTGTTACTAACAGTTCCATAACTAATTAATATGTTAACTAATCTCTATGGAAAAAATCCTTTAAAATGAGGGAAATTGTAAAGTGACAAACTAAGGAGTTAACTATTATTGAATTTATAATTTCTATCATGTGTGGGTTTTACTATCTTGATTTAAAGGTAATTAAGCTTTCACTTTAGAAGAATTTGATCCAATCTCTATATTTTTGTCGTTTTAACTTGTTCAAATTTTGAATGCCAAACTAAAAATAGTACTGCATATATTGCAACTAAGGTCAATTAGTAGTGGCAATAATTTAATCATGCATGGTTTTTACTCACTAGTTTTTTCCAAACATAAACATGTTTCTATTTACTAGGAGCAATAAATTATAGCTTTTGCAATGAGAGATGCCAAGAACATCGTCAGAATTCTTTGTATTTTTTTTTTATATTATCATGTTTAGTAATTTTTTAAAATTTTGATCTTTTATCAATTTTTTTATTTATTTTTCTTGTTCATGCAATAGATATTTTTGTTTAAAGTTTTTTTTTTTTTTTAATGTTCTCTGGTACATATTGTTGTATCTTCTAATAAAATTTTTAGTACTCATTGTTCATATAATTTATTTTAATATAAGTTATTGATTTTATTAGAAAGACCAAGCTAAATGCAAAAGGAATACTAAACAAGAGTACTGAACAATTATGATTAAAAGTATTAAATTTTAACACATAAATTTAAGTTCTTTTTCAAAAATATTATGATCAAAGAGTGTTAAAAAAATAATTTTGAATGGTATAAATTTATGTCATTTTTATCTAAACTTAATTTTGAATAATATAATTCAAACAATATTTATTTTACTATAATATATTTTGATAAAAAATTACCAAATATAAATGATCTTAACGTCAACACAAAAAGTCATGTCCTACAACCTGAAACAGTACAGTTACGGGATGACTTGACGTTTTGAGTACCACCCGTGCAAATAGTCGACCGGAGTATCAAACAGCCGAGAGGCAAGGAGGTTCCATTAGTAAAAGTTTTTTGGGGACGAGATGGTATGGAAGAACACACCTGGGAGCTAGCAAGCACAATGAAGACGGATTACCCATAGTTATTCTTAGGTGACTAAATTTTGAGGGCAAAATTTTATTGAGGGAGGGTAGAATGTAAGAACCAGATTTTCGGTAAATAGACTTTTCTGGTTGAAAAAAAAAACAAAAAATTAAAAAGAAAAAGAGAGTTACGAGGTCAAACTTGGCTTTATGAGTGTAATTAATCCCTCTAAGTCAAATTTGACAAATGGATATTAAATACTATTTTACCAATGTCTTAGTTACCACACCAAAAACTATTAAGCTGCAAAAACGCTTTTAGTGATGATTGTGCGTGCACCAAGAAAAAATCTAGTAACCGAAAACCTCAGAACCAGTGGTAAAAGTAATTTCTACTAAGTAAATGTGTCTCTAGATTTATATTAGCTATCTCTTCATGATTTACTTCTTTAAGAATAGTCATTAGCCATTAATTATTTTACTACCCGGTAAAAGTTATTCGAACCGAATTTCTGCCTAGTATTCCGCAAATGACTCCTAGAGGCCCCGAATCCTCTTGCTTGCTACCAAAGTAACTCGGCCTCCCACTCTTAGCCTCCGGACTGAGATTATCTCAGCCTCTCACCCCATCTCTTATGTGTTTTTAACCACGAGTAATTAACCGCGGTTAACTGCAAATAAACACGTCATTATGATGCTGACTGCGTTTCTTCGAAATCACGCCCCTTCTCTCTTGCCATCAACCCATTTTTCTCTAATTTTTTCAGCCCTCTTTTACCACATTTAATTAGTTTAGACTTCAAATTTTATTTAAGACAATCACCAAGCAAAAACTCAATAACATTTTACCATAAAGAGAGAGAAAAGAACCGTGAGTGAGAGAGGAGAAACAGAGAAAATTATGCACATACTACCTACGTTTTCAACCTCTTATCTCACCATTCATACACTATTCTTCAAGGACTCAAACCATACAAGCACAAACTCTTGTCTGTTTTCGCCAATCTTTGCGTTTATACCGAATTTCAGCTAGGTAAACTCTTGTTCTTTCTCCTTTCTTTTTCTTTAAAAAAAATAACAGTAGCTATGATGAATCCTTACTCTGCTCTATGTATAGAGAACTCCTCTTGAAGCACCCATGGAGCACGCCTAAGGAATTAAGGAGTTTCGAGCTCACAGTGGTTGAATTTGGACATTTTGCGACACTTTAGGCCCAAAAACGAAACTCACCACCGCCAACTGTGTTTCTGCGTTTGTATGCACATTTTTTAGTATGAAAAAGGTTTACTAACTAAATTACATCAGAGGTTAGAGTTAGGATTAGTTAGGGTATGGCTGTGCTTGTTTTCGGTACTTATATGAGCCACTTTGTGGTGAATTTGTGCTTGTTTTGAATTTTTGGAAATTTTGTGAGTTAACAATGTTTGTCTTGCTAAATATGTGTAACATACTGTTATATTACCTCTAGATTTTGTGTGAAAATAGCTGGAAACATGGAAGCGCTTGGGGTTTAAGTTTCAAGCTTTAAACGTCACAAAAAGTGAAGAAAAATATAAAACTGCATCTCTGAAATTTTCAGTCATTAAGAGCACAAAAATTATGATAGAAAAGAGTTAAAAAGTAGTTACAAAAATAGTTTTAATCCTATGGAATGAAGGTGGAAAGGTAAAAAGGTTGTTATGGTCATTTTTTGGTAAAAAGAGAGTTAAAAATATATTTTAAATGAAAAATAAGTAAAATTCTGAATTTAGTGTCATTAGGGGTACAATAGTAATTATATAAATTATTTGGGTCAAGATTATAATTATAAAAAAGTTTCGGGTCTAAATAAAAGCTTTAGTAAAACTTAAAAGTAAAACGGTAAAAAGTAGTAACTATAATAAGTAAATAAATTAATAAAGGGTAAATTTGATTTTAGGTCTCTTAGGATGAAAATTGGCAATTAATAAAAATATTATGAATAATTTTAATCATAGACAACTATTAGGATTAATCCGGTAAAATTTTGATGCTAAATAAAGTTAAACGGTAAAACTAGAGTACTTAGGTGCTTATTAGTAATTTTAGGCATAAAGTCAAATTAAAAATTAATAATTAACTTAATCAAGGAGAAAAGGTATACTAGAAAAAATATGAAGATACAATGGTAAAATAATAATATTAGGGGTGAAAGCGTCATTAAAAATCTAATAAGAACGGTAAAAAGAAAAGTTAAATAAAAATGGCAAAATGATAAAATGTGACAAGGCTGAGACATTTTAAGAAAGAGCTGGGCACAAGTTTCTATAAAAGAAGGGAGGAGAAGTCCCTTAGAAATAAATTTTGTTGAGATGCGCCGCGAAAGAAGAAACTGTAAACCCTGAGGTGCTAAGAAGTACCTGGCAAAGCGTACTTCCATCCCGCCTAGCCAGAGAATATATGAACGTGGGGACGCCTGCCATATGGACTGCTACTCACTGGGAGCACCTTGTATTTTTGGGCCATTCTTTACTAGTGCCGCGATTGTATTTCGGGCACCGATGCGCGACCGACCCAATGGAGTAGCCATATCCGGACTTAGGCTGGGTAACGACGTAACGTCGGGCTGCGGGTAGCCAACCAACGCATGAGCTCATGACTTGCGTAGGACCAGACATGCATCATACTTGGTTGCTACATTCCCTTGCTTATGTCCGCTTACTTGTATATATGACTGTTATATTGTTATATACTTGTGATTGCATCTGTTTGTATGATTGATTATTATTGTGACCTTATAAACAATTAGATTTAGGCTGCGGACCCCCTTAGATTGTTCGTATAGTACCCTACTAGGAACCTTAGGTTCTCACCCCCTTTTTCCCATGTCCACAAATCAGGACCGGCATGATCTTCTTTGAGTACCCAGCGTACGGCTGATACGTGGACCCCGCAACGGGGTGCGCGGTGTGTAACACCCTAATTAGTCTAAGCTTTACCTCGCGTCGTAAAGCAAAGGTTAATCAAAGGTTACGACAGTTCTAAGCTCATACATATAATATATATAAAAGAAATAAAATAATCTAGAAGCCTGATGAAGGATATAGCTCAAAAACAGAATTTAAAAGCGCAAACATACTAAACAAGCTTCTAACTTAAAGCACAAGGATCAGATGTAATATAACCAAATATCATAGTATAATATCATAAGAATCTAGCCACGGCTCGCGGAGTTTAAGCCGGCTAGCCATATATACAGACATACGGAACCAGAAAGTAAAAACAGCTTATACAAATTTTTCTCTCTCAAAATAACTCAAAAGACTCCAAGAGTAACAGGATCTTCTGTCTCTGTCACCATCCAAGCAACTCACCGAGGTGGGTTGCGACCTGTATCTGAAAAATACAACAGAAAATATGGTATGAGAACTGGAGGTTCTCAGTATGGTAACAGTGCCCAGTGATGTAGGATATAAGACCCCGGGACGCCAAAGGCAATCCTAGACTTCATATCCATCACAAGATTTATCTTAAGGCATAAATAAAACAATAAAGCATATGTATCTAAATCTTAACATAAATAAACCGGGTACTCTATCTTAGGGGATTTCTATTCTAACCAAACACCGCTGTCCCACAGCCTTCACCAACCGATCCTCCCTGCGATCCCATCGCCACCGCTTTCCGAACCTCCTCAATCCTAGTAGAAATCACAATTATATACAATGCAAGTAAATCACAAATAGAAGCATATAAAGCAAGAAGTTCAAGTAAGCAAATAGGCATGTTATTCAATTAGGCATACAATTACAAGTCGGCAAAGCAAACATATAGATAGAAAATGCACATGATGAATGCCTGTCCTATTGGTTGTGATATCACATTGTCGGTTCAATTGCCAACCCGACACATCTCCATGAGATGTCGCCCTTCGGAATCATTATTGGGAACCCCCGAGATATAGTGCTCGGATCACTGTCCAGGATTTTGTGCCTGCATACTCTATTGATCCGAAGGGATGCGAGCGGGATACTCTTGCCACGGACCTCAAATCTCAACGCAAGCGGGACGAACCACTGCCCTTACGTTGCCGCCGCTACCTCGACAGGCGGGATCCAACCGCCGTCCCTGCCGGGCGCATAGCGTCTCATAATCTCAATTTAAAATAGTAGTTCAGTGGTTTTTTCAGAAAACATTTTCAATTCCTCAATGACTCATCATTGCACATTCGAGTTCTCGACTCCTCTCAACCACTGTCAATTCACATTTCAGTTCCGAACTCAACAGTTCATCAATTCTCATTTCACATACCAATCATCCTTCACACGTCATCAAACCCAACCTCAGTATACCAAAAACCTAAGCCTCTGGTTTTTAATTTTCATAATAATATCAACGAAATCCCTTAGGTCCTTTCCCATGTTCTTATATTCAAAATTATGTCCAAGAGTCTTAAAATGGTGTCCTAGAAGCTTACAATCTTGTTGGGAAGGTGTAATTGTTGAAAACAAAATTTAAATTTGAGAAACAGGGCGTGTGTATACGCACAGGTGTGTGCGCGCGTATGCCCAACAGAAGTTTTAAAAAGTGTGCGTACGCATAGAGGTGTGCGTACACACAGGTACCAAAGTTCACAATGTCTGTTCGCTCGCACAACCTGTGCTAGCGCCCTCAACAGACTGACCTTCCTAACGTGTGCGTGCACACAGGGCTGTGCGTACGCACAGGATGTAATTTCTCATTGGGTATGTGTGCGCACAAGCTGTGCTAGCGCTGCAAACAGGGAGCCTTCCCCTGCGTGTGCGTACGCACAGGTCTGTGTGTGCGCATAGATTGAAAATTTTAGAGGGTTGTGCTTGTGCGTGCGCACATACCAGAAATCACAAAATTCTGCAACTTTGCAGAATTTCAGATTTTTAACACCAACTTTGAATGATCAAAACTTCCTCTATAAAAACTCAAATCTTACAAACTTTATATCAAATTGAAGGGTTTTCAATAAGCTTTAATTTCAAATAAACTCCAAACAAATTTTGAAAACTGAGGCATAAATTATGATCAGACAAAATTCACCAAAAACCAACTCTTACCAAAAGTTCACCAATAACTAATTTCTCAATTTCCACAACTTAAACCAACCAAAACCCAATAAAGCCATTTCAAACTCCATTTTCACCAAATTCTACCCTTTTGGGTCATAATTCACAGTTGACACCAACCTTCCATCACACTTCATCACTTTCAATCTCAATATCAACATATAACAATTATCAACAATTTTCCACCAATACACTCACCATTCTTCATTCTATCACCATCAATTTTTCATCATTAAACTCATTCATGCTTCACATCAATGATCAACAATATACAATCATTCAATTCATCAAACATCATACCTCAACATCATCATTTCTCAACATAGCAATTTCAATTCAACATGCATCATCAATCAATCATCATCACAACCATATAAATCCAACCTATCCTATGGGTCACTTGCCTAAGTGTCCATTAATATTATATACTATATAGAGGAAACTAAAACCATACCTTGGCCGATTTCCAATATGTCCTTAACCCAAATTTGAGCACAAGTTAGGCATATATATATATATATATCATCACAAATCAACCTAGGGCTCATCATAAACAAAATTTTACAAGAGTTCAATGTCTTTTACCTTGTCCAACAGTTTTGGTAGCCAAAATCTAAGGCTAAGCAAGAGTTAGAGTGAACCTAAACACCCAAAAATCACAAAATCTCACTTAATCAAAACCTTAGATTTTCGAAATTTTGAAGAGAAGAACTGAGAAGATTTCGTTGTTACCTCTCCAGTTTCTTGTATGGGTCTTGTAGAGCTCTTCACAAGGAACGCGTAACCGCAAATGGTGCAGCGATCGGAGCTCTATAGCTCAAGATATGAGCTTGAGAAGAATGTAGATCGAGTCCCAGTTTAGGGTGGCTCTTGTGAGGCAGGGCCTGTAAGCATTAAAGATGGAGTATGTACATATTTTAGTAAGTATTTGAGTATGCTTGAATTTTGTGATGAATTAAGCCTCTGGGCGTTTCATGTATGATATGAGTATGCTATGCTATGCTTTTCTTTTTCGTTCCTTGTATTAACTGCTTAATTTATAATTATTCCAATATGCGCGACTAGATACACGATTCTCGACTAGCGCTACAAGCTCATATGTATACACTTAATATATGGTCTAAAGTATCTACAGTCAGGTAAATCGTAGTGCCTGACTGCTAGCCTTGGTCACGATGGGGTAGAAGTTGGGTCGTTACACACTTCACATAAGATCAACAATTCAGATGACTAAGTTATCATCTCTCTATAAATATTTCAATAAACTTAAGTATTTCTCAACCCAATTCTCACATAATAAATTAATTTAAACTCTTGCTTACTTAGGCATTGGAGTCCCTTGCAAGTACTTCTAACCGCCGTCTTAAAGCCAATATGAAGGCTCTTCAAGCACTTTTACTGCCATCTCCAACCTCTTTTATCTAGCTTGTTTACACATAATTACTTTTAGATATACATCGTAACAATGATTATGTTATTTAATAAAAGAATTATACGATTGGTTTAAAAAATATATTTTAAAGTTAAAAAACGTGTATTTCATAGAAACTGAAAAAAATAAAAAATTATGCATTTTAATTTTTTTTGTCAAAAATAGGAGTGTTTTTTGAAAAAAAAAGTATGTTTAATCAATCATATATATTTTTTTAAAATAACATATTTATATATTATAAAATTTATCAATGTTAAATTATTATAACAAAATTATATAATTAAAAATATTTTATAAAAGTACTTATATTTGAACGACATGTGAACAAATAAAATTAAAATTAGTACATTCAAAAATATTGAGAATTTTGAATTAAAAATAAAAAGTAAAGGGATTAATTTGATACATGGTGGACGAAATTGTTACTCATACTTTTCACAACTCAAACAATCCCCGGCAATGACTCTAAAAACTTGATGCACAGAACCATGGTCCAAACATAACTTCACAACTTCGCACAACTAACCAGCAAGTGCACTGGGTCGTCCAAGTAATACCTTACGTGAGTAAGGGTCGATCCCATGGAGATTGTTGGTATGAAGCAAGTTATGGCCATCTTGTAAATCTCAGTCAGGCTGATTTAAATTGGTTAAGAGATTATAATATATTAAAAGATAAATAAAATAGGATAGAGACACTTATGTAAATTCATTGGTGGGAATTTCAGATAAGCGTCTGAAGATGCTGTATGGCTCTAGAACGTCTGCTTTCCTACTGTTTTCATCCAATCATTCTTACTCCTTTCCATGGCAAGCTGTATGTTGGGAGATCACCGTTGTCAATGGCTACCATCCGTCCTCTCAGTGAAAATGTTCCAAATGCGCTATCACCGCACGACTAATCATCTGTCGGTTCTCGATCATGTTGGAATAGAATCCCGTGATTCTTTTGCGTCTGTCACTACGCCCAACACTCGCGAGTTTGAAGCTCGTCACAGTCATTCAATCCCTGAATCCTACTCGGAATACCACAGACAAGGTTTAGACTTTCCGAATTCTCAAGAATGCTGCCAATGGATTCTAGCTTATACCACGAAGATTCTGATTAAGGAATCCAAGAGATACTCATTCAATCGAAGGTAGAACGGAGGTGGTTGTCAGGCACGCGTTCATAGTTTGAGAATGATGATGAGTGTCACAGATCATCACATCCATCAGGTTGAAGTACGAATGGATATCTTAGAATATGAATAAGCATGAATTGAATAAAAGAACAATAGTACTTTGCATTAATACTTGAGGTACAGCAGAGCTCCACACCTTAATCTATGGTGTGTAGAAACTCCACCACTGAAAATACATAAGAACTGGAGATCCAGGCATGGCCAAATGGCTAGCCTCCCCAAATATGAAATATGGTATCCAGAATGTCTAATACAATAGTAATAAGTCTTATTTATACTAAACTAGCTACTAGGGTTTACAGAAATAAGTCTAAGTGCAAAAATCCACTTCCGTGGCCCACTTTGGTGTGTGCTTGGGCTGAGCTTGAGCTTTCCACGTGCAGAGGCTTCTCTTGGAGTTAAACGCCAAGTTGTAACGTGTTTTTGGCGTTTAACTCTGGTTTGTGACGTGTTTCTAGCGTTTTACTCCAGAATACAGCATGGAGCTGGCGTTGAATGCCAGTTTGCGTTGTCTAAAATCAAATAAAGTATGGACTATTATATATTGCTGGAAAGCCCTGGATGTCTACTTTCCAACGCAATTGAGAGTGCGCCATTTGGAGTTCTGTAGCTCCAGAAAATCCATTTCGAGTGCAGGGAGGTCAGAATCCAACAGCATCTGCAGTCCTTTTTCAGCCTGAATCAGATTTTTGCTCAGATCCCTCAATTTCAGCCAGAATTTACCTGAAATCACAGAAAAACACACAAACTCATAGTAAAGTCCAGAAATGTGAATTTTGCATAAAAACTAATAAAAACATCCCTAAAAGTAGCTAGATCCTACTAAAAACTACCTAAAAACAATGCCAAAAAGCGTATAAATTATCCGCTCATCACAACACCAAACTTAAATAGTTGCTTGTCCCCAAGCAACTGAAAATCAAGTAGGATAAAAAGAAGAGAATATACTATAAATCCCAAAATATCAATGAATATCAGTTCTAATTAGATGAGCGGGACTTGTAGCTTTTTGCTTCTGAACAGTTTTGGCATCTCACTTTATCCTTTGAAGTTTAGAATGATTGGCATCTATAGGAACTCAGAATTCAGATAGTGTTATTGACTTTCTTAGTTAATTATGTTGATTCTTGAACACAGCTACTTTATGAGTCTTGGCTGTGGCCCTAAGCACTTTGTTTTCCAGTATTACCACCAGATATATAAATGCCACAGACACATAACTGGGTGAACCTTTTCAGATTGTGACTCAACTTCGCTAAAGTCCCCAGTTAGAGGTGTCCAGAGCTCTTAAGCACACTCTTTTTGCTTTGGATCACAACTTTAACCACTCAGTCTCAAGCTTTTCACTTGGACCTTCATGACACAAGCACATGGTTAGGGACAACTTAATTTAGCCGCTTAGGCCTGGATTTTATTTCCTTGGGCCCTCCTATCCATTGATGCTCAAAGCCTTGGATCCTTTTTACCCTTGCCTTTTGGTTTTAAGGGCTTTTGGCTTTTTGCTCTTGCCTCTTGGTTTAAAAACCTATTAGCTTTTTCTGCTTGCTTTTTCTTTTTCTTTCTTTTCTTTTTCGCATTTTTTTTCGCAAGGTTTTTATTTACTGCTTTTTCTTGCTTCAAGAATCAATTTTATGATTTTTCAGATTATCAATAACATTTCTCTTGTTCATCATTCTTTCAAGAGCCAACAGTTTTAACATTCATAAACAACAATATAAAAAATATGCAGTGTTCAAGCATTCATTCAGAAAATAAAGAGTATTGTCACCACATCAATATAATTAAACTAATTTCAAGGATGAATTCGAAATTCATGTACTTCTTGTTCTTTTGTTTTTAGAACATTTTTCATTTAAGAGAGGTGAAGGATTCATGGAATTATTCATAGCTTTAAGACATAGTTACTAGACACTAATGATCATGTAGTAAAGACACAAAACATAGACAAACATGAAGCATAAAATCGAAAAACATAGAGATAAGAACAAGGAAGTTAAGGAATGAGTCCACCTTAGTGAGGGTGGCTCCTTCTTCTTGAAGAACCAATGGTGTTCTTGAGCTCCTTTATGTCTCTTCCTTGCCTTTGTTGCTCCTCCTTCATAGCTCTTTGATCTTCTCTAATCTCATTGAGAATGATGGAGTGCTCTTGGTGTTCCACCCTTAATTGGTTCATGTTATGACTCAATCCTTCTAGAGAAGTGTTGAGTTCTTCCCAATAGTTTTTTGGAGGAAAATGCATCCCTTGAGGCATCTCATGGATTTCTTGATGATGAGCTTCCTCATGTGTCTGTTGAGATCCATGAATGGGCTCTCTTGTTCGCTCCATCCTCTTCTTAGTGATGGGCTTGTCCTCTTCAATGAGGGTGTCTCCTTCTATGACAACTCCAGCTAAGTAGCATAGATGGCAAATGAGATGAGGAAAAGCTAGCCTTACCAAGGTGGAGGGCTTTTCGGCTACTTTGTAGAGTTCTAGAGAGATGACTTCATGAACTTCTACTTCCTCTCCAATCATGATGCTATGGATCATGATGGCCCGATCCACAGTTACTTCGGATCGGTTGCTAGTAGGAATGATGGAGCGTTGGATGAACTCCAACCATCCTCTAGCCACAAACTTAAGGTTCAGTCTTCTTAATTGAACCGGATTGCCTCTTGAGTCTCTTTTCCATTGAGCTCCTTCCACACATATGTCCATAAGGACTTGGTCCAACCTTTGATCAAAGTTGACCCTTCTAGTGTAGGGGCGTGCATCTTCTTGCATCATAGGCAAGTTGAACGCCAAGCTTACATTCTCCAGACTGAAATCTAAGCATTTCCCCCGAACCATTGTAAGCTAATTCTTTGGGTTTGGGTTCATGCTTTGATCATGATTCCTAGTGATCCATACATTTGCATAGAACTCTTGAACCATTAAGATTCTGACTTGTTGAATGGGGTTGGTAAGAACTTCCTAACCTCTTCTTTGGATCTCATGTCGGATCTTCGGATACTCATTTTTCTTGAGCATGAAAGGGACCTCAGAGATCACCTTTTTCTTGGCCACAACTTCATAGAAGTGGTCTTGATAGGCTTTTGAGATGAATCTCTCCATCTCCCATGACTCAGAGGTGGAAGCAATTGCCTTCCCTTTCCACTTTCTTGAGGTTTCTCTGGCCTTAGGTGCCATCAATGGTTATGGAAAAATAAAAAAGCTATGCTTTTACCACACCAAACTTAGAATGTTGCTCGCCCTCGAGCAAAAGAAGAAAGAATAGAAGAAGAAGAAGAAGATATGGAGGAAAGGGAGAGAGGTGTGTGTTTTGGCCAAGGGGGAGAAGAGAGGGTTGTGTTGTGTGAAAATGAAGAAGGATGGAGGGGTTTATATAGTGGAGGGAGAGGGGATATGGTACGGCCATTTAGGGTGGGTTTGGGTGGGAAGGAGATTTTGAATTTGAAGGTGGGTGGGGTGTATGGGGAAAAGTGGGTGGATGTGATTGGTGAAGGGGTAATAGGAAAGAGAGATTGAGGTGATTGGTGAAGGGGAATAGTATTGTTGGAATGTGTGAAGAAGAGAGAGGGTGAGGTAGGTGGGGATCCTGTGGGGTCCATAGATCCTGAGGTGATCTGTGGGGTCCACAGATCCTGAGGTGTCAAGGATTTCTCATCCCTGCACCAATTAGGCATGTAAATACCCTCCGTATGCAATCCTGGCATTTAACGCCAGACTGCAGCATGTTTCTGGCGTTAAACGCCACTTCCATGCTTGTTTTGGGCGTTCAACGCCAGTCTGTAGCATGTTTCTGGCATTGAACGCCAGCTTGATGCTTGTTTCTGGCGTTAAACGCCAGCCAGATGCTTGTTTCTGGCGTTTAACGCCAGCTCTCCTTAGTGTGCCATCCTGGCGTTTAAACGCCAGACTGCTGCTTGTTTCTGGCGTTTAACACCAGATTCATGCTCTACTCTGGCGTTAAACGCCAGCCAGATGCTCCTTACTGGCGTTTAAACGCCAGTAAGTCTCTCCTCCATGGTGTGCTGTTTCTTCTACTGTTTTTGATTCTGTTTTTAATTTTTGCTATTGTTTTGTGACTCCACATGATCATGAACCTAATAAAACATGAAATAACAATAAAAATATAGATAAATAAAAATTGGGTTGCCTCCCAACAAGCACTTCTTTAATGTCAATAGCTTGACAGTGAGCTCTCATGGAGCTTCATAGATGTTTAGAGCATGATGAAGGCCTCCCAACACCAAACTTAGAGTTTGATTGTGGGGGCTTTGTTTGACTCTGTATTGAGAGAAGCTTTTCATGCTTCATCTCTTTGGTTCCAGAGGAAGGTCCTTAAGCTTTAAACACAAGGGAGTCCCCATTCAATTGAAGGACTAGCTCTCCTCTGTCAACATCAATCACAGCTCTTGCTGTGACTAGGAAGGGTCTTCCAAGGATGATGGATTCATCCTCAACCTTCCTAGTGTCTAAGATTATGAAATCAGCAGGGATGTAAAGGCCTTTAACCTTTACCAACACGTCCTCTACCAATCCATAAACTTGTTTTCTGGATTTGTCTGTCATCTCTAATGAGATTCTTGTAGCTTGTATCTCAAAGATCCCCAATTTCTCCATTACAGAGAGTGGCATAAGGTTTATACCTGAGCCCAGGTCACACAGAGCTTTCTCAAAGGTCATGGTACCTATGGTACAAGATATTAATAATTTACCAGGATCTTGTTTCTTTTGAGGAAAAGTTTGCTGAACCCATGTATTTAGTTTACTAATGAGCAAGGGAGGTGCATCTTCCCAAGTCTCATTACCAAACAACTTGGCATTCAGCTTCATGATGGCTCCTAGATATTGAGCAACTTGCTCTTCAGTTACATCTTCATCCTCTTCAGAGGAAGGATAGTTTTTAGAGCTCATGAATGGCAGAAGAAAGTTCAATGGAATCTCTATGGTTTCTATATGAGCCTCAGATTCCTTTAAATCCTCAATAGGGGACCCTTTAGTGTCCAGAGGAAGTCCCATGAGGTCTTCCTTATTGGGAATCACGTCCTCCTTCTCCCTTGTAGGTTCGGCCATGATGGTCATATCAATGGCCTTGCACTCTCTTTTTGGATTTTCTTCTGTATTGCCTGGGAGAGTACTGGGAGGAGTTTCAGTGACCCTTTTACTCAGCTGGCCCACTTGTGTCTCCAAGTTTTTAATGGAGGACCTTGTTTCAGTCATGAAACTGAGAATGGCCTTAGATAGATCAGAGACTAAGTTTGCCAAGCTAGAGGGATTCTGCTCAGAATTCTCTGTCTGTTGCTGAGATAATGATGGAAAAGGCTTGCTATTGCTGAACATGTTTCTTCCACCATTATTATTAAAGCCTTGCTTCTGTGGGTCCTTCCATGAAAAATTTGGATGATTTCTCCATGAAGGGTTATAGGTGTTGCCAAATGCTTCACCCATGTAATTTACCTCTGCCATTGCAGGGTTCTCAAGATCATAAGCTTCTTCTTCAGAAGATGCTTCTTTAGTACTGTTGGATGCATTTTGCAATCCATTCAGACTCTGAGATATCATATTGACTTGTTGAGTTAATATTTTATTCTGAGCCAGTATGACATTCAGAGCATCAATTTCAAGAACTCCCTTCTTCTAAGGCGTCCCATTACTCACAGAATTCCTCTCAGAGGTGTACATGAATTGGTTATTTGCAACCATGTCAATGAGTTCTTGAGCTTCTGCAGGTGTTTTCTTTAGGTGAATGGATCCACCTGCAGAGTGGTCCAGTGACATTTTAGAGAATTTAGATAGACCATCATAGAATATATCCAGAATGGTCCATTCTGAAAGCATGTCAGAAGGACACTTTTTGGTCAACTGCTTGTATCTTTCCCAAGCTTCATAGAGAGGTTCACCTTCTTTTTGCTTGAAGGTTTGAATACTCTAAGCTTGCTCAGCTTTTGAGGAGGAAAGTACTTAGCCAAGAAGGCTGTGACCAGCTTATCCCAAGAGTCCAGGCTATCTTTAGGTTGTGAGTCCAACCATGTTCTAGCTCTGTCTCTTACAGCAAAAGAGAAAAGCATAAGCCTGTAGACTTCAGGATCAACTCCATTAGTCTTAACAGTATCACAGGTCTGCAAGAACTCAGTTAAAAACTGGTAGGGATCTTCTGATGGAAGTCCATGAAACTTGCAGTTCTGTTGCATTAGAGCAACTAATTGAGGCTTCAGCTCAAAATTGTTTGCTCCAATGGCAGGAATTGAGATGCTTCTGCCATGAAAGTTGGGCTTAGGTGCAGTATAGTCACCAAGCATCCTCCTTGCATTATTATTATTTTCGACTGCCATCTCCTCTTTTTTTTTCGAAAATTTTTGCAAAGTTTTCTCTGAAGTGTTCTGTTTTAGCTTCTCTTAACTTCCTCTTCAGAGTCCTTTCAGGTTCAGGATCTGCTTCAATAAGAATGTTCTTGTCCTTGCTCCTGCTCATATGAAAAAGAAGGGAACAGAAAATAATAATAGGGATCCTCTTTGTCCAGATATAGAGGTTCCTTTATGTGAGTAGAAGAGAAGAAGAATAAGAATGAAGAAGAGAAAAAATTCGAACACAGAGGAGAAGAGAGGGTTCGAATTTTAGGATGAAGGGAAGTGTTAGTGAATAAATAAAATAAATAGGAGGAGATGAGAGAGATAGAATTTCGAAAAATTTTTTTGAAAAAGAGTTAATAATTTTCGAAAATAAAAATTGAAAAAGTAATTAGATGATTTTGAAAAAGATTTTGAAATTAATTTTGAAAAGATAGGAAGTTAGAAAAGATATTTTGAAATTAAAGTTTGAAAAAGATATGATATGGTTGAAAATTAGTTTGAAAAAGATTTTAAAATCAAATTTTGAAAAGATAAGATTTATGAAAAGATATGATTTTTAAAAGATATGATTTTGAAAAGATATGATTTTTTTTTAAAAAAGATAAGATGAAAAAGATATTTTTGAAAAGATATAATTGAAAATTAGTTTGAAAAAGATTTGAATTTTAAAATCACAATTAATGACTTGACTCACAAAAAATCACAAGATATGATTCTAGAACTTAAAGTTTGAATCTTTCTTAACAAGAAAGTAACAAACTTGAAATTTTTGAATCAAAACATTAATTGATGATGTGATTTTCGAAAATATGATGTAAAAAATAAGAAAAAGATTTTGAAAAATTTTGAAAAATTTTCGAAAACAAAGAAAAAAATTTTGATTTTTGAAAAAGATTTTGAAAAGATAAGATATATTTTTTTTTTATTTTTGAATTTTTTATGATGAGAGAGAAAAACAACAAAAAGACTCAATGCATGAAAATTTTTAGATCAAAACAATGAATGCATGCAAGAACACTATGAATATCAAGATGAACACCAAGAACACTTTGAAGATCATGATGAACATCAATAACTTATTTTTGAAAAATTTTTAATGCAAAGAAAACATGCAAGACACCAAAATTAGAAATCTTTCATGTTTGGACACTATGAATGCAAGAATGCATATGAAAAACATCATACAACACAAAATAATAAAATATGAAGATCAAACAAGAAGATTCATCAAGAACAACTTGAAGATCATGAAGAACACATGCATGAATTTTTGAAAAATGCAAGAATAGGATGAACATGCAATTGACACCAAACTTATGACTTGACACTAAACTCAAACAAGAAATATAAAATATTTTTGGTTTTTATGATTTTATTAATTTTTTTTGTATTTTCTTTTATTTTTTTCCGAAAAACATATAGGAAAAAGGAAATAAGAAATTCAAAATTTTTAATATGAATTTCAGGAATCTTTGCAATGTTAGTCTAAAGCTCCGGTCTAGGAATTAGACATGGCTTAATAGCCAACCAATCTTTTCATGAAAGCTCCGGTCCAAAACACTAGACATGGCCAATGGCCAGCCAAGCTTAAGCAAGAACATGCAAGTAATTCATTCAAGTCAAAGCCTCAGTCCAAAAGAATTAGACATGGCTTTACAGCCAGCCAAGCTTCAACAAGTCAACATGTAAAACTAGAATTCATTCTTAAGAATTTTGAATAATTTTCGAAAACAGATGAGAAATTTTTTGAAAGATTTTTTGAAAAATTTTTGAAAATAAAAAAAAATTACCTAATCTGAGGAACAAGATGAACCTTCAGTTGTTCAAACTCAACAATCCCCGGCAACGGCGCCAAAAACTTGGTGGACGAAATTGTTACTCATACTTTTCACAACTCAAACAATCCCTGACAATGGCTCCAAAAACTTGATGCACAGAACCATGGTCCAAACATAACTTCACAACTTCGCACAACTAACCAGCAAGTGCACTGGGTCGTCCAAGTAATACCTTACGTGAGTAAGGGTCGATCCCACGGAGATTGTTGGTATGAAGCAAGCTATGGCCATCTTGTAAATCTCAATCAGGCTGATTCAAATTGGTTAAGAGATTATAATATATTAAAAGATAAATAAAATAGGATAGAGACACTTATGTAAATTCATTGGTGGGAATTTCAGATAAGCGTCTGAAGATGTTGTATGGCTCTAGAACGTCTGCTTTCCTACTGCTTTCATCCAATCATTCTTACTCCTTTCCATGGCAAGCTGTATGTTGGGGATCACCGTTGTCAATGGCTACTGTCCGTCCTCTCAGTGAAAATATTCCAAATGCGCTGTCACCGCACGGCTAATCATATGTCGGTTCTCGATCATATTAGAATAGAATCCCGTGATTCTTTTGCGTCTGTCACTACGCCCAACACTCGCGAGTTTGAAGCTCGTCACAGTCATTCAATCCCTGAATCCTACTCGAAATACCACAGACAAGGTTTAGACTTTCTGGATTCTCAAGAATGCTGCCAATGGATTCTAGCTTATACCACGAAGATTCTGATTAAGAAATCCAAGAGATACTCATTCAATCGAAGGTAGAACGGAGGTGGTTGTCAGGCACGCGTTCATAGTTTGAGAATAATGATGAGTGTCACGGATCATCACATCCATCAGGTTGAAGTACGATTGGATATCTTAGAATATGAATAAGCATGAATTGAATAAAAGAACAATAGTACTTTGCATTAATACTTGAGGTACAGCAGAGCTCCACATCTTAATCTATGGTGTGTAGAAATTCCACCGTTGAAAATACATAAGAACTGGAGGTCCAGGCATGGCCGAATGGCCAGCCTCCCCAAATATGAAATATGGTATCCAGAATGTCTAATACAATAGTAATAAGTCCTATTTATACTAAACTAGCTACTAGGGTTTACAGAAATAAGTCTAAGTGCAGAAATCCACTTCCGTGGCCCACTTTGGTGTGTGCTTGGACTAAGCTTGAGCTTTCCATGTGCAAAGGCTTCTCTTGGAGTTAAACGCCAAGTTGTAACGTGTTTTTGGCGTTTAAACCAGTGTTTCTGGCGTTTTACTCCAGAATACAGCTTGGAGCTGGCATTGAACGCCAGTTTGCATTGTCTAAACTCGAATAAAGTATGAACTATTATATATTTCTGGAAAGCCCTGGATGTCTACTTTCCAACGCAATTGATAGCGCGCCATTTGGAGTTCTGTAGCTCCAGAAAATCCATTTCGAGTGCAGGGAGGTCAGAATCCAACAGCATCTGCAGTTCTTTTTCAGCTTGAATCAGATTTTTGCTCAGATCCCTCAATTTCAGCCAAAATTTACCTAAAATCACAAAAAAATACACAAACTCATAGTAAAGTCCAGAAATGTGAATTTTTCATAAAAACTAATAAAAATATCCCTAAAAGTAGCTAGATCCTACTAAAAACTACCTAAAAACAATGCCAAAAAGCGTATAAATTATCCGCTCATCAATACACGACGTTCAATTTCAAAAATTAAGTTACTTAATGCAAAGTCAGAAACTAATTTGGTACTTTTACAATAATGACATAATAGATAACATGTGAAAGAATAATGTTGCGATACGTGGCACAAACGGACACATAGCACACTCATTACACGTGGCCAAACCATAAAGTAACTCATGTCACTAATGATTCAGGTCATCAAGTCACATCAGCATCCAGTTAACAGAAAATGGGTCAGAGACTAACATAGTATACTCTTACTAATTTTAAAGACATAATTAGTATAATTAAAATTTTAAAAATAATTTTAGTATATAACACCAATCTCATAGATCACTCTAAAGCTTAACTCTAAATAAAATCACACTTTAACTTTGTAAGCTAAGTAAGCTAAGGAAAAGATACATGATTGGTTACTATTTTAACTTTGGCTGCGGATATTTTTGGTTTTATCCAACACGTATCTATTTTGGTCTTTAATATTTGGACCAAATTTTAATTAGTTCTTGATATTTTAAACGTTCTATTTTAGTCTCAAAAAATTTTAAAAGAATTTAATATTGTTCTACAGTTAAATTTAAGGGAGCCACTTCTATCAAGATGGCCAAATCATCTTTTTTTAAAGACACTTTATATCTACCAATTATCTATTGACATGTGGTATAATAATTAGATCTGGTTTAATATGATTAGTTTTTATCAAAATCGGTAATCCAGACCGATTTATATAAACCGGGCCGGATTAGGCTTAAAATATTTTTATTTTTTTTAATTTGAAAACCCTATCCCCTTCCTCTTTTGTCCCTCTCTCACAGTGTCATTGAGCTCGAGCTCTCTGGTCTCTCTCACTGTGGCTCATCGGTTCCAGCACTCAAGGTCTCTCCTCCTCTTGTCTCCGACCTCTCTCACTGTCTCCAGTCGCACTCAAGCTCCCTGGCGCTCTCTGGGTCGTCAGTCTCCACAGTCTCGAACTCAGTTGCGCTAGTCGTCGCCGGCGGCAAAAGCAACAGGTCCCGGTTGTCGTTGCGCGCTCTGTCCCGTTACTATCTTGCTCTCAATCGCGCTTCTTCCTTGCGCTCGTCCTCGCAGGTGGCAGAAGCAACAGGTCCTGGGACTGATCATCGTTGTCGTCTTCTTGCTTCGAGTCTTGCCGTCAGCTTCCTCCCTAATGATGTTGGCTATTACTTCTCATTCGTTAGTTAGTGTAGTACTAAAGTATCATTTGTGTTATACAGAGCGTGCTAGAAAACTTGTTTATTTAGATAATTACCATCCAGAGGATGGTATGATTCTTGCAAATACGACATCTATTGGAATGCAACCAAAAGTTGATGAAACACCTGTTTCTAAGGTTTGCTCCTTTGATATGGCCGTACCAATTAGGCTCTTGTAACATTGTTTTGAGTATGATATTATTGACAATCCTATATGTGGAACGTGAGTGAGTTGAGTGCAGAGAACCAATCATTCTTTTGTTCATGCAGCATGCATTAAAATACTACTTCCTGATTTTTTATGCTGTCTACACACCCAAAATGACTAGATTTTTTACGGAAGCAGAAGAACCAGGAGCTACTGTTGTTACAGGATTGGAGATGTTTCTTGGACAAGCATATGGACAATTTGAGAAGTATACAGGAATGCCAGGTACTATTTTAGTAAATCGATTACCGAATTCAGTGTACTTTCTAATCAGCTTCAGTTCCCCTGTCTGTACCTATTTTGATAGGATTGGGTTAGGGTATCTTATATAATTTCTGTGATTCCATTGTTTGCATATGCAGCACCAAAGCAGCTCTTCAAAAAAAATGATGGAGAATTATTGATAAGGTCTCCAAGCTCTAACTGCTATCTTACTGATCCAATGGGTAAAAAGTTCAAACTTTGCTTTTAATTTATCACTCTATCCCATGTTACATGACACCTATCTCTGAAAAGGCATATTTTCTTTTTTCTACTGCAGAGATCGCCCGTTGTTAGTTCACAGATCTAACAAGCAGGACGATTATTCGCACATTGCTGCATGCACCAGCAAGTTTCAAGTTGCCTTTGAACAGAGAGGAACTTTCTTTAGGGCGTAGTGAGTTATTGCTTTTACCCCCTCCCCTTTTCCCTGTTTCACTTGACTAAATTCATGTATTTTTGACATAAAAGAGTTATTGACAAGCAAAATTATTATTTCGCAAAGAATTTTCCTGTCAATTCTTGAACGCTGCTGCTTTGTATCTAACGTTTGTAAGCAGTAAGATATTTCCTTGTCCGATCAAATATTTGCTGCATCGACAGAGCAACACACAACCACGAGTGAACAATATGCAACCAAGCATGGCTTAGTTATTTCCCCTTTTTATTCTCTTTAAGTGACTGATTAATCATTCAGCTGAGCAATACAATGCCGAATCCAAATTAGGAGGAATATAGCGTAACTAGAACAACAATCAAATCAGATTTTTTATTTTATGGAAGGATTAAATTAAAAGAGTTGATAATGATGCAATATTATTTTGGCAATTTTATTTAGTTCAAGTATATACTTAGGAAGGCTTCGAGAATTTTTTTTGTTAGACATTAACTTTCTAACGTTTTCAATAAACAAAAATATCTAAAATAATACTAATAGAAATTTTCTAAAGAACAGAGGAGTTGGAACTCACAAATCAGGACCAGCTTCTTGTTGCACGAAGCTGGCTGACGGCAGGGTGGAAGCTGACGGTGGGAAGGAAGCTGACGGCGAGACTCGAAACAAGAAGATGACAACGACCATCAGTCCCGGGACCTGCTGCTTCTGCCACCTGCGAGGACGAGCGCAAGGAAGGAGCACGACTGAGAAGGAGACGGTAACGGAACAAAGCGCGTGATGACGACCAGTTCAGGGACTTGTTGCTTCTGCCGCCGGCGACGACTAGCGCAATTGAGTTCGAGACCGTGGAGACTGACGACCCAGAGAGCGCCAGAGAGCTTGAGTGCGAGACCGGAGACAGTGAGAGAGGCTGGAGACGAGAGTGGGAGAGAGCTTGAGTGCCGGAGCCGGTGAGCCACATGAGAGAAACGAGAGAGCTCGAGCTCAGTGACACTGTGAGAGAGGGACAAAAGAGGAAGGGGATAGGGTTTTCAAATTAAAAAAAAGGGTTAACCACTAAAAATGCTCCCAAATTATTCAGACGCTGACAAAAATACTTTCGAATTTTATTATCGACAAAAATACCTTCAAATAATTTAAAAACACAACAAAAATATCTAACAGTAAATATATATTTTCAAAAAATACCTTAGAGGTTAAATTTTCATGTAATATTTTGCAAGCATGATTATAAAAATGAGATATTATTATTCTTAAAATTTGGTAATTTTTTGTTAAGTATATATTTTTTTATAATTTTTTTGTTGACAACCAATAATACTTTTAAAAAATCACAAAAAAATATATATTTAATAAAAAATCATCAAATTTTAATAATAATAATATCTTATTTTTCTAATCATGTTTGCAAAAAATTGCATCAAAATTCAATTTTTAATATATTTTTTGAGAAATACATATTTAATGTTAGTTTTTTTGCAAGATTATCTAACATTAAATATGTATTTCTCAAAAAATACATTAGAGATTGAATTTTGATATAATTTTTTTCAAGAATAATTATAAAAATGAGATATTATTATCCTTAAATTTTGGTAATTTTTTGTTAAGTATATAATTTTTTATAATTTTTTTTGTTAACAACCCATAATAATTTTAAAAAATCACAAAAAAATATATACTTAGTAAAAAATTACCAAATTTTAAGAATAATAATATCTTATTTTTTTAATAATACTTACAAAAAATTACATCAAAATTCAATCTTTAAGATATTTTTTGAAAATATATATTTACTGTTAGGCATTTTTGTTGCGTTTTTAAATTATTTAAGGGCATTTTTGTCGATAATAAAATCCGGGTGTATTTTTGTCAACGTTTGAATAATTCGAGAGCATTTTTAGTGGTTAACCCTAAAAAAAATAAAAATATTTTAAGCATAATCCGGTCCGGTTTATATAAATCGGTCTGGGTTACTGATTTTGATAAAAACCAACCATATTAAACTAGATCTAATCATTATACCACATGTCAATAGTTGATTAGTAGATATAAGGTGTCTTTAAAAAAAAGATGATTTTGCCATCTTGATAGAAGTGGCTCCCTAAATTTAATACCAATAATTAGCATATTTACAAGCTAATATCAACACACCAATGATCACTAATGTAAAAAATTTTTTGTTAATTATTTAAGTCAAATTTAATGGTTAGGTAACATTAAATTCGTTTGAAATATTTTGAGACTCAAATAGGATGTTTAAAATATTAGAGACTAAATTAGGATTTGAGTCAAATGTTCGAAACTAAATTATTAATTAATACTTTACCCATACAAAAAATAATTATTTTGAGCGTAAAATGTATCTTTTATCCTTAAAATTTGTAATTCTTTTTAAAAATATCTCTAGCATTTAATTTTATTTAATTTTGTCTCTAACATTTTTATTTATTCAATTTTGTCCTTAACGTTTTTTATTGTTTTAAAATTATTCCTAAACGTTTTTAATTTTGCCTCCAATATTTTAGATGGAGTTAACATCCACAGATAATTTTGATAAAAATTGAAAACTTTAGAAACAAAAATTGAATATAATTAAACAATCAAGAATATTTTTGAAAAAAATAGAAGACAAAAAAAAATTTTACTGAATACAATATACGCACACGTGTAAATTTAAGGTATATGAAAATAAAATTGTATCTATTATTAGCATAATATAACAAGAGATAATGATTGATAATCATATTATTAGTATTATAGAGATTCTCATGCATTCAAATCAAGCAAAAATCAAGGAACACTTTCTTGTTTCAGCGAAGACTCAACAGATCAGAGATCCTACTTTCATTCTAAAAAAAGGTTCCTAACTCTTCACACAGTAACTTAAATAACTTCCTCCTCATTCATATCACTTTTGTGTTTTAAGAACACAACCAATTAGCGCGTATTGTATTCAATTCGATTCAATTCGGGATCGGGAACAAGATCTGATTCTAGATGGACATTGAAGCAGCGTCTAACGTTGTTCCCGCCACACACAAAAGTGTCGATGTCGATGATGATGGCAGATCCAAAAGAACCGGTTTGCGATCTCTCTCCCTTCTAATTAATTACTCTTCTTTCTTTTTCTTTTCTTTTCATTTTCTTTCAGTTATCTTCTTCACCATGTCTCCGATCCTCATCCTAAGAATGAATAATTGAATATCATGCAAATTTCGAAGAAAATTCGATCCTTTACTTGCTTTCTTTTTTACTAACCTTTAATGGAAAATTAATATTTTATGCTAATTGTATTATTAAGTTTTAAGAAAACGGTTTCGCGTTGAGGGATTTCAATAATATGCATAAGTTCTTACGTTTAAATCACACTACTCTTTAAGTTTAAGGTAACCAATCATGTAATCATTTTGAATAGAAATAGAACCTTCCCATATCATGCATGCCTAACAATTTTCTATTTCTTAAACAATATAAGAACTTTAATGCATTTAATATCACAAAAAAATTTAAAAAAATATGTGTACAAAAAATCAATGATATATATTATTTTAAATATTTTTAATATATATTTTATATTTCAATGTGTATTCTACACATGTTATTAAGTAACATGCATGTAAAATAGTTGGAAAAACATTATTGCTATTTTTAAGAAAAAAATAGAAAAATATTTTATCAAAACTTATTATATTTGAATATTTTTTCCTTTATTTTTAGAGTTTAATTTTGATACACTCAAATTGTAAAGCGTGTTTTACAGAGTCTTGTAATTACATTCGTTTTTTTAAATGATCATTCACACGATCAATGTAAAAGATAGTTATTTTTACTGATTTAGTGTTACGTAATTGAATGCACGTATAAAACTATTTTACATTGACAGTGTATTAAAATTAAATTTTTATTTCTAAAACAATTTTGCTTGTCATCATATGGAGTATCTTGTTAACCTGTATAACAATTCCTCAGAAGAAAATCAGAAAGAACAGTGCACTAGGAAACTTTGCTAATTATTAAAACACATATTTGCCTAATAAAAATATGAATCTATTAAATAAAAATTAATTTTATATTTATACTTTGATGAAAATTTAAGACTATATTTTCCTAAGATAGGATTTAAATCTTCTCATGTCTTATCATGTATCCATTTTAACCGTACCTTTGATTATAATCGATTATTTATAGAGAGTGGAATAGTATAAATCTTTTTTGTTGTTGGTAAAAATGTCGAAAATGATACTAAGAATAATTTTTTATTTATATTTTGTTAAATGTTGATATTTGAGATTTTGTTTTTCGTCATTCCACTTTATTATCCGTTAGTTTTTACCAATTTATTTATAAATAATGCTACATATTTAAATTCTTTTATGAATTAAATTCAATTAAATTAAACAATAAAACTTAAAATAACATTATTTATGTTAGACTGAAAATTAAAACTGTTACGTGCAGGGGATGTATTGACGGCAACAACACACATAATAACAGTTGTAATTGGGGCAGGAGTGTTGGCACTTGCATGGGCCATGGCCCAACTTGGATGGATAGCAGGCATTGGCATTATGATTGCATGTTCATGCATCTCCATTCTCACTTACAATTTCATAGCTGATTGTTATAGATATCCTGACCCTGTTACTGGCAAGAGGAATTACACTTATATGCAAGCCGTCAACTCATATTTAGGTATTTAAGAATAAAGACACAAGATAGATAAACCCTAATATATAATTTGATAACTCATAAAATGCAAGCCAATTATAAATTCATATTTTAATGAATTTCTCAATCTCAAATGGATAAATAGGTGGGAAAATGCATGTGTTTTGCGGATTGATCCTATATGGGAAGCTGGCTGGTGTGACAGTGGGATATGCAATCACCACTTCTACAAGCTTGGTGTAAGTTACAACAATTCACAAACTAATAACATGCATCTATATATTAATAACATTTATTAAGTGTGTATGTGCATGTGATAGGGCTATAAAGAAAGCAATTTGCTTCCATGAAAAAGGGCACGATTCTTATTGCAAGTTTTCAAATAATCCCTACATGATTGGTTTTGGGATTGGGCAAATTTTCTTGTCCCAAATTCCAGACTTCCACAAATTGACATGGCTCTCAACCATTGCTGCTATCACCTCTTTTGGTTATGCATTTATTGGAAGTGGACTTTCCCTAGCAGTGGTGCTCTCAGGTTATTACTTGTACCTATATTTTTCCCTAAGCTTTCCGACATTAATTTCAAAGATTTTATTCAAAAGCAATTTTCTTTGTAAAATTACTTAAAAGGACATTTTGGGTATGAGCAGGAAAAGGACAACCAACTAGTTTAACTGGAGTCAAAGTTGGAGCAGACCTAACTGAAGCAGATAAAATTTGGAGGGTCTTTAGTGCTATGGGAAACATTGCACTTGCTTGTTCTTTTGCCACTGTTGTTTATGACATAATGGTATGTTATTTGTACTTATTTTGTCTTATACAGAAAATCCACTGTCAAATGTGCGGTACTAACGGCATTATTTCATTTGATTGATCCTTTCATGGTGTTTAATATATTTAGGACACATTGAAATCAGATCCACCGGAGAACCAACAAATGAAGAAGGCAAATGTTATAGGGATCACTATGATGACAGTATTGTTCCTTGCATGTGGTGGACTTGGCTATGCTGCTTTTGGGGAACACACACCAGGCAACATCCTCACTGGCTTTGGATTCTATGAGCCCTTTTGGTTGGTTGCTCTTGGTAATGTTTGCATTGTCATTCACATTGTGGGAGCATATCAGGTTTGTTATCATTACTATTATTTCGTCCAAGATTTCTTAGCATATCAATTTTGTCAACTTGAATAATCAAAAGAGCAAACTTTATTTCATACCATACCAACTTCTTTTGCAACCATAGTACATCGATATAAACTTACTAATTTGACTATTAATTATTTTGTTAAAGAACATACGATACAAACGTTATATGTATAAATATATATAAATACGTAGTCGTTGATTTTTTTCAGTTCATTAAAGATTTTTGTTTTTCATAATATTTTAGGACAAAGTATATTTTCTATTATAATATTTGCAAAAAGTTTAAAAAATACCACTATTTCTTCGTCATTCAAGATGAGCAAAGTATTTTTGGTATTTTTACTTAATGAAGAAAAGTCCAAGAATTAAGTGAAGGAGTTTTTGGTATTTTAATTTTTTTTTTTTTTGCGAATCCATTAGAGAGCCAATGGAATATTCAGAATAAAATATTATTAATTTTTTTTTGTGAATCCACTAGAGAGCTAATGGAATATCCAGAGTAAAATACAATATGTACAATGGGCTGTTTATTTGGCTCAATATGAGTTAAAAAAATGAACATCCAGAGTAAAATACTATTAATTTTTTAAACACAATACACCCATACTATCCAGAATAACCATCCGAGTACCAGAGATAATAAACATCTAATATCCTATTGAATCGAACACCCCTAAATCCCCATTGTACACATTATACATATACTTCATTGGCTCTCTATACTTCTTCTTTATATATTACTGTTTACATGAATACAATGTAGATATATTAAGAGAGGAAAAGATAACTAATTACATGTATAATTAATTGACAGAATCACTCTTTTTCAAAAACTTATTCCAATAATATCTGTTTTTGAATTGTATAAGAAGCATTATGCCTAATGTTTTCGAAATCTACCCTTGTGTGACAGGTGATGGCTCAACCATTTTTTCGCATAGTTGAGATGGGTGCTAACATAATGTGGCCACATTCAGATTTCATAAACAAAGAACACCCAACAAAATTGTGGATCTTCAAATTCAGGTTGAATATGTTTAGGTTAGTTTGGAGGACAATATTCGTTGTAATTGGGACAATAATTGCCATGGCTATGCCTTTCTTCCACGCATTTCTTGCCCTACTTGGAGCAATTGGGTTTTGGCCACTCATTGTGTTTTTCCCCATACAAATGCACATTGCTCAGAGGAACATAAAAGTAGCTTCGTTAAAGTGGTATGCACTCCAACTTTTGAATTTCACATGCTTCCTTATTACGGTGCTTGCAGCAATTGGTTCCATTCGTGAGATCAGCAAGAATATCAGCAAATACAGGATATTCACCTATAAACAATAGTTCATAGTACATTTGGAAACAATAATAGAGATTTTGTAGTTACATATACCTAGATTTTATTTTCCTATGTTGCTGTGCTTCAAAAGGATGTGCTTCAAAAGGACCTGAGTGGAGAAAACTAGTCAGTAATAACCATGCATGATTAAATTCTTATCACTACTAATTGATCTTAGTTGCAATATATGAAGTACTACTTATAGTTTGACATTCAAAAATTGAATAAGCTAAAACGACAAAAATATAGAGATTGAATTAAATTCCTCTAAAGTAAAAAATCTGATAAAGTAAGAGTTTAATCACCTTTAAATTAAGACAGTAAAAGTTACATATGATAAAAATTACAAAGTCAATGATAATTAACTTTTTTTGTCACTTTACAATTTTTCTCATTTCAGTGAATCTTTTTCCATAGAAATTAGTGCAACATATTAATTAGTTATAGGAACTGTTAGTAACAAGTTAATCACACAAACCACTAACCATAACAATATGCATGTTCTTTATTTATTCTTATACAATCCCTACCAACATACAAGAAGACATATAATGAGCCTAAAAAAGAATATTAATCTTACAATTCTAACATTCAATGGAGCTGCTTTTAGCTTGTGCTGAAGAGATAATTTTTTATTGCTGATGAAAAAGGCACACTAAGAAGAATTTAAATATAGTCATCTTTTTGTAAAACCGTGACCATAGCAGTTTATGATCATGGTTTTAATGTGACCGTAACTTATCTATGGTCACCATATTTTAAAACCGTGACCATAGCTTACTCTATGGTCACCCTTTTAAAAAACCGTGACTATAGTTATCTATGGTCATCCTATTTTAAAATCGTGACCATAGCTTATTCTGTTTTCTGAAATTTATTTTTCTAAAAGAATAATCACATCCCAAAATAAGTCTAAAAAGGAGAAATTCAAAAAATCTAAATCGTAAAATTTACATTATAAGTTAGATATATTTTTAGTTCAAACAACAAAAATTAATATACTTGAGTGAATACACTTGTCTCGATCTTATTTCTAAACAATGATATATATTAACACTAAGTACTTCTAGGAGCTAAAGCTTAGCCAAGATTAGTTGTAACTAACTCTAAACTAACTTCAGAGATGTGATGTCAATTTGTCCTTTTCCTTGACATATTTGTTTCTTTTGATCCTCAGCGTTGATAACAATAACTTCGAACAATCAGGTGATTTACTCAGCAACACTGGAAACAACAAACCTACACAAGAATTGTAACACCTTATCTATCAAAATGTCACGCTTCCGGCTGCGCCACTCTGATAGCTCGGGTATTACGACGATTTTAAATATTTAATACTAAAATATGAGCCTATTTAAAAATTTTAAATCGTTTAACCACTCAAGAAACTTCTTATCGGATAACATACAACCACATTTATAAAACAAACCGCAATACTTACAAAAGATACATATACATATATCTACATAGAGTTAATATTACAAGCATTACATAATCAAATATCCTATCCCTCTTGTGAAGACTTGTAAAATTAAAGGCGAGGGAAACATAAATGCTAAAATCAATACAAAAGTATCATCTAAACAAAGAGAAATAAGCTGTTCCAAACTCGTCGTCCATAACCTGAAAAGGAAAAAGCCTCTAGGGGAGTGAGAACATCGTCCTTGAAAGGGTTCTCACCGTAGGGTTACAGAATTGTTATAATAAGATACGAATGTAAAACCATTTTTAATGTGCAGTGATTAATAACCGCCTTGTGCTTCTTTTCAAAACCAAAGAATTAATATTCAAAATCCGAAATCCTTTCTAAAAGGGAAAGCTGTTAGTTTTTCAGAAATCTAAAAACCTTTTTAAAAGTCTTTCCTAGATAGCATGAATGATCAAACTGTTCCAAGCATAGGTTCATTACGTCTATGCTGAACCAGTTTAGTTTTTCATACTTTTCTAAACCACAAGCACAAACCAAACACAGCCTTCAGCCCATTTCATAATCAACCACGGCTTTAGGCCCAAGCAACTCACTCAACAACCAACTCATCACAATCCAACCAATTTTCAGTCACAAACAAAAGTAAGAAGGTCCAAACACAATCAAGCAGTTATATCAAGTAGAACAATTAGCAATTAAACATAAATATTCACATAAGCAAACAAATTACAATATGCACACCCAAACAATGTCATATAAATGCATATGATGCATGCCTGTCCTACTGGCCATGAGCTCACGTGTCGGTTATTTTGCCAGAACCCGACACATCTGGTAGCTAACCCAGACATTGGTCTCTAGGTTGCGCATCTCCAGAAGGATCATAAACGAAGGAGAGTGCCTTTCCGCATCGAAGGAGTGTGCCTTTCCACCTTTCAACCAGAGAAGAACATGGGGGATACAATACGAAGGAGAATGCCTTTCTACCTTCCCCACATTCACATTACGACAAGAGAGGGAATTTCCACCCTCAACTTGCCATCCAAACATATTTCCAAATTAATACGCAAGCGGGATTACCACCAGACCTTGCCATGCCTCATCATATTCTCAGTAACATCCACAGTCACTCAGACTTAAAATCTTATTTCAAAAACCAGTCTTGGCCCACTTTCAAATCACAAACGTATTCAGTTCACATATTGCCAAGAACCCCTTTTTCTTAAGTAAATGTTCTTTTCAAAACTTCCAAACAACTTCATAACCAAGCCAAATTCAAAATCTTTTCTGACAGATTAAAAATCACTCGTTTTCAAATCATTCGCTCCATCGTTTTGAAATCAAGAGTTATTAATCAACAACTTTGGCAAAGACTCAAGACCCTAGGAAAGAATAACCTGCCTCATTTCTTAAACTTCTTATAAATCCTCAGAATCATAGTTATCTAAGTGGAAATCAATTAAAATGAAGATTTAAAATCAAAACCAAAGCATGCAAGCCAAAAGTTCCGAACCAGTTTCAAAACCAAAATTATTTAAGCCCAAAGACCAAATTTCTTTTCGTTCTTAAATCGGAAACTTTCTCAAAGGCTCGGATTTGTTTAGTTAAAATTTAAAGAATACTTCAAAACATAGGCCCCTTCATATTTAAATCAATCGGGAAACATAAACTTTTATTAACCAGCTTAAACTCGAAACACCAATTTCTTAATAAATTAAGGATCAATTCATAGAACCTCTCAAATCCAAATCCTTTTCTAAATCACATTTTGAAACAAAATCTAAATTTTTATGAAAATTAGGCAGCATCTCCCCTAAAACTTGGACTTTGCCACCCTTTCGGGTCTCAACCAAACCAGTCCTCAACTCTTTTCCAAAGGGTCCAAGACCAAATCAGTTTCCAATAACACAATTCAGACTTTTAAAATATCAAAAATCATTTCAAGCCAAACCAATTAGAAATCTCAATTTTAATAAAATTGGACATTATCTCAGTCAAGCAGACAACCATATTCATCTAAGATAAACCAAACAATGCATAAGACTTACATAATCACCAGAAAAGCATTTCACTCGTCAGATCAATTTATAACAATTCCACTTTAAAATAAATTAGTTTTATAAAAACCCCTACCTCGGTAAGCAAAACCATAATCCAAACGTGTCAACTGAGCTCTTTTCTCTCAGCCCGGAATCAACAGCAACCAAAACCTCAGCTCCGCTTGCTTTCTCCATAGCAGAACAGCCTCAATCGCGACATGCAAACTCAATTTCTAATTCCTAAAAATATTAATATCGCGAAAATCTTAAAACCCATAACGACAAACTAACGATGAGGTTTCGAAATAGAGTACACTTACGGTAACAGCAGAACTGAGCAGCCGCAATCCCAAACTGACTCGACGGGAGCTTCGACAACGACTAGAAATTCTGGTGGTTCAACGGCAACCTAAAAATTCGACATGAAAACCTCGGAGCTCAACCCTATGGTAACCAAGATCTCAGAATCTCTAGCCAAACATAACAGAATATTGATTTCAAAGGTTTCGGAATGAAATGCTTACCAAGACGATGAGGGTTCCACTGGTGGTCACCAGCAACGGCGGTTATGGCGGCGGACAGCCTAACGGCGACAGAAGTCACAACGGCGCGAATCAGAGGCACGAATGGCGGTGATGGTGTCCACGACGACGACACAGCGGCAGCGCTGGTTCTTCCCACCTCGTCATGGTTCAGGCTCAGTCTCTCCTTTCTCATCTGGGCTCGACGGTGACACAGGCTTCGGGGAACGGCGACGCCAACCTCTCCTCGCGCGGCCCTCTCCCTGGGTTTTGGTCTTCCTCCGTGACGGCGTGCAGTAGAACGCGATAATCGGTTCGGCGGCAGCAGGCAGCGACGCCATGGTGGCTGGGTCGTGACGTGACGACGGCTGGGCGGCGAGTTTGGTGGCGGATCAGCGGCAGGGGACAGCTCTCCGTCGCTCTCTCTCTCTGGTCTCCCTCTTGACGGCATAGCGGCGACGACGGTGACAGTGATGCCCATCGGCACTGCCTCCCTCTCTTCCCCCTTCTCCCTTACCATAGCTCCCCTCTTCTCTCATCCCTTTCTTTCGTTTCTCTCCTTTTTTTTTTCTTTGTTTTGAGTGTTAGTGAGCTGGGTGGTGGGTTGTGTGGGCTAACCGTGGGTGTGGGGTGAGTGGGGTAAGGTGAGTGTCTTTTAGTTAGGGTTAGGATAGAAAATTAGGTTTAGATAAAATTAGGATTAGGTTAGAATTTTAGTTTAGGTATTTTTTGTGAACAATAGGGATAGTAGTGTAATTTTATGAAATAAATAAAAAGTAGGATAATAATAAAAAACAAATTAAATATAAAGTATCCATCTTTAAAAAAAATATCTTCTAATTAATAATCTTTAAATAATTTTCGGTTAAATACCAATTTAGTGAAGATTGGAGATAAGTAAATTAATCCTCTTTTATTTATAAAATAAGGTTAAAATCTATATATTAAAATTAAGACATCAAATACTCATTATTTTTCAATTATAAGGACTCTAAATAATAAATAAGAGTTTACTCAACCTTTATATATAGAAATTTTCAAAAATATTATCTTAAATAAATATAATGGATCATAAATAATTTATTAATTTCTTTTCAAAATTCGGGGTCTTACATCCTACCCCTCTTATGAAAATTTTCGTCCTCGAAAATTAACTTAATACACAATATACTAAAATAGTTTTGAATACTTTACTTTTGTATACTTTAGAAAAGTAGAGGTCTTGCCATATATATACATATAATTTTTCAAATACCGGATGACTCGTAAAACTTAAATGTAAGGGAAAAGCATGGTCTAAGCAAAAGTTAAGAGATGGTTAAAACAAAAATGTTACAGGGGGTTACTATTTTACCAAAACTTGGAGCACAAGAAGGTGTAAGTGTTCAAGTTAGGTGTTTGCAAAAACAAAGGGGTATCTAGGTGGCAAAGGTTTGAAAACAGGTCGACTTGAACAAACAGGATAACGTCTGCGCATAGAGTTTGTACCAACTTCAGAGCTTCAACTTCTCAACTTCATTAGTCACTTCAGAAACCCATAACCCGTCACAAGCCTAACATCCACAAATTTTTACGAGGAACAAACTGCCACACTCTTCATAATGTTGCACACTTACCGCTTCACCTTCTATATCCATAAACCACTTCTTAAAGAACTAATGTATCGCTTACTATACCTAAAAGTCGCACGCGACACTACAGCAATTCTCGTGCCTATTCAGAAGTATACAAGACCTTGGAAAAGGACACGCGACAAAGACAAAATCCACAAGAGCTTGAAAGGATTGTTGAGATCACAAGTAATCAAGAATGAACAAGGAGTGAAAAGTGCCAGAAAGGAGTTTAGTTTGGCAATCTCAAGAATGACTCCCGAATCAATGAAATTCGATGGGAATAATAAAAGAAAAGTAGTGTTGTAATTTGAGCAAAGTCAAGTTGAATCAAAAAAGTTAGAAGCTTATAGAAGAAGAATGCCTTAAACTTAAGACAAAGTTTATAAAACTTGAGTTAGGATTAAGAGTACCTTCGAATGCATTGCTCATAAAGAATAGAATTTTTTTTTCAAAACCCATCTCACATTCTCAAAGAAAAGGCGTAACCAACATTTTGCAAAAGAATAACAAGAGTATGAATGTGGCATCACTTAATGCAAATTTCATGTTTAAATAGATTATGTAGAGTTTTTAAAACAAAATGAACACTAGCTTGACTAAAAGCAAATTATTTCCTCAAATATTTAGAAAGATAGTTAGGTGCACAACTTAACCAAAAGTATACATAAAACTCGAAAGAAAAATAAAAGTTTGTTCAAAATTTTCTCAAAGCTCATGTTCAATCAAATGTGTGTAAAGGTTATAACAAAGATAGAAGAAGTCAAACATTATTTAGAAAAGAAAAATTCGAGGTAAAAATTTTCGTAAACACACTTTTATCACAAGCAGGGTTCCGCGTATGCACGATAAGTTTTTTTTTTTAGAATTTCACGTAAAGAAGTGTACGCTATGTCAAAACAATCTTATCAAAATTTAATAAATGGCTTTTAGTTACAATCAAGCTAGAAAATTTTAATTTGAAACTTCTTCAAAAAGAATTCAAAACATCTTCAAAATAATTCAAAACAAGACTCCAAAAGTATACTTGAAATTACTACTTTTGCGGGAATATTCAGGAGATTAAGGTGCACTTAAAAGGAAATCAGCCCATATGAGAAAGGATCTTTAAATCAAGAGAATTCAAACAAAATTCACTAGGCTTGGAATATCAAACAAATTTTCAATTGATCCAAAGGAATACAAAACGCGCAAGAAAAGACAACTCAACCAATAGAAAATTCTCAAGAAAGAACCTTTGACTAAAGAATGACAATTAAGAGGGCAAATGGTGCATTAGATGGAAACAAAGTCAAGCTGACTCGGATGAGTGTGAGATTCATAAGAGAAGAAAAATTAAGACTAACAGTGACGTTTACAAAAATAAGAGAGTAATTAAATATGACATCCGTAGAAGTGAAAAGCTCAAAAAGAATTGCCATCCTTGAAAGGAAAGATATGAATCCAACATTTTCAAAAGAGTAAAGAATGCTTAATTAACGTGTTATGCTAAACCAAATTCAAATTAAAAAAATAGATCAAGTGAAGTTCATTAAACGAAAATCAACTAAAAAGAGACAAAAATCTTCCTTTGAAAAGTATCTAAATACATAATCAAGCAAAAATATTCATAAAAATTGCAATATAGTCGTTAGAAAATCAAGTTGTATATATATATATATATATATATATATATATATATATACATTTTCATAAACCAGTGAAAGAACTGGCGAGGTATTAGGAGTAAATGGTTTCTAAATTGCATAAAAAAAATTCTCAAAGTTTTATTTAGAGAAGGTTATACCGGATCAAAATTGATTTTATAAAGACTTTAGGAATGATGGTTGTAGATATAGTCAAGTAAGAAAAATTAAATCACGCCTTTAAAACAAATCGAAATAAGAGCTTAAAGGAATACACTGCATCAAAATAAGCTCAAAGTTGTACCAAATAATACATGGATCAAGAAAAGAGTTTAAACAAAGGAAAGCAAACACACCAAGGACGTTAGGCAGACATATACAGTTGGAATCAAAGGAAAAAGCATATGAACAGAGGAGGAGGGTTGGAACAATCAAACTACTTTCCAAAAGAATATAGCAAACAAGAAATTTAAGATAAACCATGAAAGAACACATCACATGACTTCAGCAGAAAACCAGACACATAGCTGTAACCTTGAGAATTAATTTCTAACGTTCCCTAAACCCGCGATTCGCGTTTCCAACAACTAGCATATCGTCTATGATAACCCATTAGTGCTTTCATATACACAAGTCACTAATATTAAGCCGGTCAAACTTAATACCAAGAAGTATGCAATGATAGGCTAACAGCATTAATCAATAGACAATCATGTGCATAAAGCTCTAATTCTTGTTATCCGAACAAGACCTACTACATGACAGACGCTCAGAGTATGCAATCGAAGCATAATCGGTCCATTCCTCAGGCTCTACAGGAAGGACCGCTCTGATACCATAATGTAACACCCTAACTATCAAAATGTCACGCTTTCGGCTGCGCCACTCTGATAGCTCGAGTATTACGACGATTTTAAATATTTAATACTAAAATATGAGCCTGTTTAAAATTTTAAATCGTTTAACCACTCAAGAAACTTCTTATCGGATAACATACAACCACATTTACAAAAAAAACCACAATACTTACAAAAGATACATATACATATATCTACATAGAGTTAATATTACAAGAATTACATAATCAAATATCCTATCCCTCTTGTGAAGACTTGTAAAATTAAAGGCGAGGAAAACATAAATGCTAAAATCAATACAAAAGTATCATATAAACAAAGAGAAATAAGCTCTTCCAAACTCGTCGTCCATAACCTGAAAAGGAAAAAGCCTGTAGGGGAGTGAGAACATCGTCCTCGAAAGGGTTCTCACCGTAGGGTTACAGAATTGCTATAATAAGATACGAATGTAAAACCATTTTTAATGTGCAGTGATTAATAACCGCCTTGTGCTTCTTTTCAAAACCAAAGAATTAATATTCAAAATCTGAAATCCTTTCTAAAAGGGAAAGCTGTTAGTTTTTCAGAAATCTGAAAACCTTTTTAAAAGTCTTTCTTAGATAGGATGAATGATCAAACTGTTCCAAGCATAGGTTCATTACGTCTATGCTGAACCAGTTTAGTTTTTCATACTTTTCTAAACCACAAGCACAAACCAAACACAGCCTTCAGCCTATTTCATAATCAACCACGGCTTTAGGCCCAAGCAACTCACTCAACAACCAACTCATCACAATCCAACCAATTTTCAGTCACAGACACAAGTAAGAAGGTCCAAACACAATCAAGCAGTTATATCAAGTAGAACAATTAGAAATTAAACATAACTATTCACATAAGCAAACCAATTACAATATGCACACCCAAACAATGTCATATAAATGCATATGATGCATGCCTGTCCTACTGGCCATGAGCTCACGTGTCGGTTATTTTGCCAGAACCCGACACATCTGGTAGCTAACCCAGACATTGGTCTCTAGGCTGCGCATCTCCAGGAGGATCATAAATGAAGGAGAGTGCCTTTCCACCTTCCCCCGGAGGTTTCACGAAGGAGAGTGTCTTTCCACATCGAAGAAGTGTGCCTTTCCACCTTTCAACCAGAGAAGAACATGGGGGATACAATACGAAGGAGAATGCCTTTCCACCTTCCCCACATTCACATTACGACAAGAGAGGGAATTTCCACCCTCAACTTGCCATCCAAACATATTTTCAAATTAATACGCAAGTGGGATTACCATCAGACCTTGCCATGCCTCATCATATTCTCAGTAACATCCACAGTCACTCTGACTTAAAATCTTATTTCAAAAACCAGTCTTGGCCCACTTTCAAATCACAAACGTATTCAGTTCACATATTGCCAAGAACCCCTTTTTCTTAAGTAAATGTTCTTTTCAAAACTTCCAAACAACTTCATAACCAAGCCAAATTCAAAATCTTTTCTGACAGATTCAAAATCACTCGTTTTCAAATCATTCGCTCCATCATTTTGAAATCAAGAGTTATTAATCAACAACCTTGGCAAAGACTCAAGACCCTAGGGAAGAATAACCTGCCTCATTTCTTAAACTTCTTAGAAATCCTCAGAATCATAGTTATCTAAGTGGAAATCAATTAAAATGAAGATTTAAAATCAAAACCAAAGCATGCAAGCCAAAAATTCCGAACCAGTTTCAAAACCAAAATTATTTAAGCCCAAAGACCAAATTTCTTTTCGTTCTTAAATTGGAAACTTTCTCAAAGGCTCGGATTTGTTTAGTTAAAATTTAAAGAATACTTCAAAACATAGGCCCCTTCATATTTAAATCAATCGGGAAACATAAACTTTTATTAACCAGCTTAAACTCGAAACACCAATTTCTTAATAAATCAAGAACCAATTCATAGAACCTCTCAAATCCAAATCCTTTTCTAAATCACATTTTAAAACAGAATCTAAATTTTTATGAAAATTCGGCAGCATCTCCCCTAAAACTTGAACTTTGCCACCCTTTCGGGTCCCAACCAAACCAGTCCTCAACTCTTTTCCAAAGGGTCCAAGACCAAATCAGTTTCCAATAAACACAATTCAGACTTTTAAAATATCAAAAATCATTTCAAGCCAAACCAATCAGAAATCTCAATTTTATTAAAATTGGACATTATCTCAGTCAAGCAGACAACCATATTCATCTAAGATAAACCAAACAATACATAAGACTTACATAATCACCAGAAAAGCATTTCACTCGTCATATCAATTTATAACAATTCCACTTTAAAATAAATTAGTTTTATAAAAACCCCTACCTCGGTAAGCAAAACCATAATCCAAATGTCTTCTCTCAGCCCAGAATCAACAGCAACCAAAACCTCAGCTCCACTTGCTTTCTCCAACAGCAGAACAGCCTCAATCGCGACATGCAAACTCGATTTCTAATTCCTAAAAACATTAATATCGCGAAAATCTTAAAACCCATAACGACAAACTAACGATGAGGGTTCGAAATAGAGTACACTTACGGTAACAGCAGAACTGAGCAGCCGCTATCCCGAACTGACTCGGCGGGAGCTTCGACAACGGCCAGAAATTCCGGTGGTTCAACGGCAACCTAAAAATTCGACATGCAAACCTCAGAGCTCAACCCTATGGTAACCAAGATCTCAGAATCTCTAGCCAAACATAACAGAATATTGATTTCAAAGGTTTCGGAATGAAATGCTTACCAAGACGATGAGGGTTCCACTGGTGGTCACCAGCAACGGCGGTTATGGCGGCGGACAGCCTAACGGCGACAGAAGTCACAACGGCGCGAATCAGAGGCACGAATGGCGGTGATGGTGTCCACGACGACGGCACAGCGGCGGCGCTGGTTCTTCCCTGCTCGTCGAGGTTCAGGCTCGGTCTCTCCTTTCTCATCTGGGCTTGACGGCGACACGGGCTTTGGGGAACGGCGACGCCAACCTCTCCTCGCGCGGCCCTCTCCCTGGGTTTTGGTCTTCCTCCGTGACGGCGTGCAGTAGAACGCGATAATCGGTTCGGCGGCAGAGTAGGTTCGGCGGTAGCAGGCAGCGACGCCATGGTGGCTGGGTAGTGACGTGACGACGGCTGGGCGGCGAGTTCGGTGGCGGATCGGCGGCAGGGTACAGCTCTCCGTCGCTCTCTCTCTCTGGTCTCCCTCTTGGCGGCACAGCGGCGACGATGGTGGCAGTGATGCCCATCGGCACCGCCTCCCTCTCTTCCCCCTTCTCCCTTACCATAGCTCCCTTCTCCTCTCATCCCTTTCTTTCATTTCTCTCCCCTTTTTTTTCTTTGTTTTGAGTGTTAGTGAGCTGGGTGGTGGGTTGTGTGGGCTAACCGTGGGTGTGGGGTGAGTGGGGTGAGGTGAGTGTAGTTTAGTTAGGGTTAGGATAGAAAATTAGGTTTAGATAAAATTAGGATTAGGTTAGGATTTTAGTTTAGGTATTTTTTGTGAACAATAGGGATAGTAGTGTAATTTTATGAAATAAATAAAAAGTAGGATAATAATAAAAATCAAATTAAATATAAAGTATCCATTTTAAAAAAAATATCTTCTAATTAATAATCTTTAAATAATTTTCAGTTAAATACCAATTTAGTGAAGATTGGAGATAAATAAATTAATCTTCTTTTATTTATAAAATAAGGTTAAAATCTATATATTAAAATTAAGATATGAAATATTCATTATTTTTCAATTATAAGGACTCTAAGTAATAAATAAGAGTTTACTCAACCTTTATATATAAAAATTTCCAAAAATATTATCTTAAATAAATATAATGGATCATAAATAATTTATTAATTTCTTTTTAAAATTCGGGGTCTTACAAGAATTCAAACTATTAGCAACAAAAAATAAATAAATAAAAAATCACATTTATAATTTGCCATTCAAAAATTGAATAAGCTAAAACGACAAAAATATAAAGCTTGAATCAAATTCCTCTAAAGTGAAAAAGCTGATAAAGTGAGAATTTAATCACCTTTAAATCAAGACAATAAAACACACATATAATGAAAATTACTAAATCATTGATAATTAATTTTTTTTGTCACTTTACAATTTTTCTCATTTCAGTGAATCTTTTTCCATAGAAATTAGTGCAACATATTAATTAGTTATGGAAACTGTTAGTAACAAGTTAATCACAGAAACCACTCACGCTAACAATATGCATGTTCTTTATTTGTTCTTATAATGAATACAAGCCCTACCTAGAAGAAGACATATAACGAGCCTAAAAAAGAACATTAATCTTACAATTTTAACATTCAATAGAGCTGTTTTTAACTTGTGCTAAAGAGATCATTTATGGCTACTGAAAAAGACACACTAAGAAGAATTTAAATATGCAGTGAGAACTGGGAAAGAAACCATATAAATCATCAAAAGTTGGAAGTTTCAAGTAGCAAAAGTTGCCTCAAATTTGAATTTAGGAAACTGAAAAGAGAAAGTATAAGGGTCAGCACTTTTATTAAAATCGGGACAGCACTTTTATTAAAATCTGGTCAACACTTAACCAGCAATAAAGAAAAGTGAGTAATCTTATACTATTAGATATAATCTCACACCATTAAAAATACTTTATAATGACAAATTGATGGTTACAAATCATCATAAAACTGAAAATTATTGAAAAGATTTCAAGGAAAATGAAAAATTAAATAAATTAAACTATAAACCTGAAATCAACTAGTGGCTCTAAGGTTGTGCTTAACAAGTATCTCGGGACAAAAAATACAAAGACATATGCCTGTCTCTCAGTCTCATAATCTCTGTATATATATATCTATATTGAGTTAGTTAGTTAACTTGGCCTAAGAGAACTATGATACAAGAAGTCAAGAACCCCAAGGAGATAATAGTATTTGTACAAATTCCATTTCGACAAGAGCTATATTACAAGAATCTCATGAATACAGAATACATATTACAATTTTTTTTCTTTCAAGAACAGAGAAAAATACAGCAACCATTTACAATCGACAGGAATTTCTGTTGGATTTTTTGGACTCTCTTCCTATGTGGAGAAAAAGTCTAAATGTTAGTATCCGAACCTATGAATAGTTGAAGTGGCTGAGGTGAGTTAGGATTGAGTGTGTGAGAGGTCTTTTGCAGAGAAAAACACCAAACACTAGAGAGAAGAGAAGAGAGAAAGTCATTTTCGCACACATATAAAGTTGTCTCTGTAAATTGGTCGCTGCAGACTCGTTAACCGTTGGATCGAGCTCAAATTTGGTTAGTATGTTCCACACATCTGGTTCTTTGTTCTCATTGTTTAGATATTTGATTCGATGTTTGTAGCTAGAGATATTGGCCACGCACAACAACTCTGTTTTTGTGGTATTTTCATCTTCTTGTTCTTATTTTGTAAGTTTTGAAATTTGGGTTGTGTGGCTTGTTGTATACACGTTTTGTGTGGCTTGTTCTTATTTTCATCTTCTTGCTTTTTGGGCTGACTAGTTTTAATGTTATTAGTACATTTTTGGCTCTGTTTCATGAGCTGCTGAAATTGTTTGAAAAACTTGCTGAATGCTTCATCCATAAACAACAAATTGCATTTAGTATATTGTTGTGTTCCCTATATGAATATGTAAACAGGAAAGAAAAGAAGATCACAAATTCAGGGGGAGCAACTCTTAGGAAGAAAAGGGGGAGCAAATCCAAAAGCAAGTGACATCACTAAAAGAAAAGTACTTTAATGTTGTTAAATTAAATCTCTTTAATCAATTTCATAACTATGTTTGTCATCAAGAGAGAGATTATTGAGTTAAGAAATTAACTAATTTTAATTGATGATGACAAATATTATTTTATTGGGCTAGTCACCCAATTAGTTTAAATTATATTTGATTAAGTGATGCAGGCCAAAATCAAAAGAAGCAGTAGCCCAAATGCAAGGAAATAGAAACATAATTGGTGGGTTGTCGAACCAACGAAGCCCATAGAAAATAATGCAAAGAAAACAAGTTGGGCTAGGTGAATCATATCCAACCCAAGTCTAAGAAGCCTCCACCAAGCTGAAGCTTTCCAAAGCTGTTGTTCACATACTTGCTTCAGTCATAATCAGAAAGAAAGAGAGAGAAAGGTAAATCACAAAAAGCTAATGTCTAATTACCCTAATCAAAGCAAGCTAAGCTAAGTTAGAGATAAAAGTGATTTATTTCTAATTGCATGCAATTTACTTTCTTTACTTCTTCTCTAAATCTCTGCAACTCCAATTTGGGATAAATGGAGAAAGTATTTTTTGTTAATCACTGCTATAAATCAAAGGCTAAAATTGTTTCTTGGGGACAAAGCACTTGCTCAAGGGTTCATATTTGGGTTTACCATTGAAACATTTCTCTCTACTAATTTGAGGTCTTCGGTCAAGCAAGAAGACAGCTTTGAAATCCCTAATTTGGGGGGTTAATTGGAGAAAGTGAAATGACAAGCTTGGAAAGCACACAGCTCAAGGAGTTGACTAAGGAAAGATCCAATATAGCAACTTGTGAAGAGGTACAAAAAGAAAAAATTTATTTTCTGAAGACGAAGGAGAGAGAACTAGATTTTGAGTTTGTTTTGATCGAAGAGTTTCTCTTGAAGAGTTCATCAATTTTGGACAGTGCTTTCTAGTTAAAGAAGCATTCCGTCAAGATGAAGAACTTAATCAGAGTCAGCTGAATCTGATTCAACTTATAGCAACAGAGGCTGTTAATGCATCAATCTCCTTCATGTTCTACAATTTGTATTTTATTTTCAATGTATATCTTTCTGTAATTTTTTTAGTGAAAAAAGGCTGAAAGAGAGATCTCAAGAAAAAGTCTATGAGTGATAAAAGGCTGAGTGAAACACTTGAAAAAAATGCCTAGAGTGTATGATTTCAGATTTCTTTGGGTTGTTTCTATTGTCTTGTATTTTGTACTTGTGAGGTGCCCCTTTCTAAGTTGGGTTAGCACTTAGAGTGAAGAGTTATGTATTAGTATAACCAAGTCAAGTTAGTTGAGAACTTAAGAGAAAAAGGATTGTGTGAATCCTATGTAATTGGTGTATATAATACTTTAACTATAGTGAAAATTCCACCACAGTTGTGGTGGAGACTGGATGTAGGTTGCATTGCACAAGGCAACTGAACCAGAATACATGCCTGTGTCATTCTTCTTCCTTTTCTTTAAGTTCTGTTTTTTGATATTTATAAGACAAGATGAAATTGTCTCATAAAGTTTCTGCTGCACAGTTCAAACAGATTCTAAGTAAAAGTTTGTAAGTAAAGGCTTATTTCATTAAAGTAAAAGAAGGCCATAGATTCAACCCCCCTTTTCTAAGCCTTCTACAACCTTCAATTGGTATCTAGAGCCAAGGTCTCAAGAATCAAGCTTCACCGCTTGGAGCAAAGGTTCAATGGCGAACAACTTGGGGACAACCACAGTTGCCTACACTCTAACAGAAGGCTAGTCAAATAACATGCCTCCATTCTTTAACGAGAAGAACTATGCCTACTGGAAAGAGAGGATGCGGATCTTCATCCAATCCATTGATTACAACATATGGAAGATTATTGTGAGCGGCCCCAAGATTCCAACAAAGACAAGTGCTGATGGAGTAGTGACTCCAAAAGAAGAAACTGAATGGAACGATGATGACAAAAAGAAAGTGGAGCTGAACGCGAAAGCCATCAACCTTCTACACTGTGCTATCAGCTTTGAGGAGTATCAAAAGGTGTCAAGATGCAAGACGGCCAAAAAAATCTGGAAAAAACTCCAGGTTACACACGAAGGCACCAAGCAAGTCAAAGAAACGAGGATTGATGTGCTGCAAAAAGAATATAAGATATTCGACATGAAGGATGGAGAAAGTATTCATGAAATGTTTGAGAGATTCTCAATCATAATAAACAGCCTTGATGCTATGGGACTCACACAGAACAGCCCTAGTGAGAAAAGTCCTTAGAAGCCTCACAAAGGAATGGGAAACAAAAGCCACTGTCCTAGCCGAGAGTAATAAGCTGAATCCCATAACATATGATGAGTTGAGAGGGAAACTTCTTGCTTATGAAATCACACACACTAGCCAAGACTCAAAGAAAAAGGGAACAACCCTTAAGTCAAAAGTTGAATCAAAAGAAAGTGAGTCTAGTGACGATTTTTCAGATGATGAACTTGTGTTTTTTGCTAGGAGACTTAGAAGGCTAATGAGGAACAAAGACAAGTACAAGGGATCAAGCTCAAAGGAGTACAAGAAGGACATGAGCAAAGTGATTTGTCACAACTGCTAGGAGGCTGGGCATCTCAAATACAACTGTCTGAAACTCAAAAAGGAGGATAAAGGAAAGAAAGAAAAGAAGAGAGTGCTCATGGCATATTGGAAGGATCTTGAGAACAATTCGGATAAGGAAGAAGACTCCGAATGTGAAGCTCAAATTTGTTTTATGGCTGGTAAGGATAAACTTAATGAGGTAAATTACTATGACCTGTCTATAGATGATTTACATGTTATCATAGATGATCTCACTTTGAATTCTAAAAAACTGCTGAACAAATACAATAAATGCAAATCTAAAAAAGAAATACTGAAAGCTGAAAATAATTTTTGGAGAGAAAAGGTGAAGGAAACTGAATGTGCTTTGTATATTATTGAAAAAAATAGATTTATGAAATCTGAACTTAAGAAACTAAAAGGAAAGCACATTATGGATCATTCTCAAGAGCTTATTGTTGAAAATAAAAGATTAAATAAAATGATTAAAATATTGAATAGTGATTTAGCAAAATTAATAAAAATTATATAAAATATATATAAAAAAATTGAAACCTGGATAGTGGTGGCGACAACTGCGGTTACAGAATTTAGGATTAAGGTTACTTAAAGTTATTTATAACAAAATTTAAAATAAATTATTATAGTGAAGATTAGGTTAGGGTTAAGGTATACCTGGTAGTTGAAGGTAGTGCAGTAGTTGGAGGTGGCACCGAGGAGACTCATCGGAGAGAGAGAGAGAGAGAGAGAGAGAGAGAGAGAGACGGACTGTGGTGGCTACGAACGGAGTCCTCTGCGTCGATGGCAACGTGCACAGTGACAAGGAAGGTAATGCCGAAGACGGCGACTTCGTGGAGCGGTGGCGACAAGCCTCCTTTGTGTGGCAGCAAAGGAGAGCGTGAGAGGAGGGAGAGAGAGGAGAGAAAGATTTCGAAGAATGAGGGAGGAAGCCCTCTCACGCTTATTATTTCTAACAATTAATCTCCACATACAAGTTATTGACACATACAAGCTAAGTCTAAACAAGTTCCTTTAACCTAATTCACTTCACGGGCCTCTTCTTAATACTTTGTGTTCTTCTTCTTCTTCTCCTTTTTTTTCATTATTTTTCTCTTTCATTATTTCCATCACCAATATCATATCCTCCTCCTCCTCCTCCTCCTCCTGAGCTCCTCCTCCTTTTCTCATTGGAATTTTTTTCCTCATTTATTTTCCTCCTTCTCCTCCATCATCTTCCTCATCATGATCATCATCGTTATAGTCATCGTCATCTTCTTATACGTATCGTTGTCGATGTTATTGTTATCGTTATCGTAGAATTTTTGCCATATTGATGACGTTACTTGATCCGAAATTGATTTGGATGTATTTTTGTTAATAATTCAGTCATTTTTGTGTGTTGTTTTCAAACTGAGTTTGTGTGTCGCAATCATCAATAAAGAAATTTGGTGTAGGAGTTATGAATCTGAATTATTATTGTGATAAATCTGTTCCATTCTCGTTTCAGTGTATTTTGAAAAACTTGCGGTAGATTTTGGAAATCCTTCGGTGTATTGTGAAAAGTTTTCGGTGTATTTTTATTATAATAAATTCTGTATAATTCAAAACTCTTTATCTTCTTCTGCTTCTTTTTCTTATTCTTCATCATCATCATCATCATCTTTTTTTTTATTATTCATCTTTTCCTTCTTATTTTACCTTCTCAATAGAATTTCTCATCCTCATTCCTTTTCCTCCTTCTCCTCCATCATCATGATCATCATCGTTATAGTCATGTCGTCTTCTTCTTATACGTATCGTCGTTATCATTGTTGTCGTTATTGTTATAGTTATCGTAGAATTTTTGCCATATTGATGACATTGCTCGATCCAAAATTGATTTGGATGTGTTTTTGTTGATAATTCAGTCATTTTGTGTGTTGTTTTCAAACTGAGTTTGTGTGTCGCAATCAATAAAGAAACTCGGTGTAGGAGCTATGAATATGAATTATTATTGTGATGAATCTGTTCTATTCTCATTTCGGTGTATTTTGAAAAGTTTTTAGTAGATTTTGGAAATCTTTTGGTGCATTGTGAAAATTTTTTGGTATATTTTTATTCTGATAAGTTTTGCATAATTCAAAATATTTCTGTATATTTGTAGTAAGCTTCGGTGTAAAACTAAGACATTAATGTGTATTGTTAAGAATTTTTGGTGTATTTGTACTGATAAATTCTGCATAATTCAAAACCCGTCTTCTTCCTTTTCTTCATCTTCTGTTGTTTCTTCTTCATCTTCTTATTTCATTTTCTCATAATTCTTTTTAGGAGAAAAAAATCAAACAAAAAAAAATGCAGCAACAACAGTAGCAATAAAAAGAATGATGAAAAGGATAAAACACACGAATGAGAAGAAACGTGAAGAAAGATGAGAAGAAGAAAGAAGAGGAAGAGGAGGAACACAATAGTGGGAAAAGCACGTGTTGACATGCTCTTTAATTATTTTTGTTAAACTTAGGCCAACTTGTATACCAAAAAGATTTGTATATGTAGCAAGCCTACTATTTCTAATAGGAAAAGTATAGAGTACCAACATATTATCTGCCAACTTATTACCAATAATAATTAATTATTATATTTTAAACACATATATAAAGAGACACATCTAGAAAATATATCTATAAAGACACTTCTATTAAACATAGCCATAAAAAATATATTTTTATTAGACACATCCACAAAGACACTTTCATTAAACACAATTATAAATAAGAGTTGGCAGAAGTTGGCAGAAATACTGTTGGTAACATAGCAGAATTGTTTCTAATAACTGTCGGTTTTCCATTAAAAAAACCGACGGTAACGATTTGATCATGACTGAAACGATGCGTTCTAGTAAATTGATTTACTGTACGATAAAAAAACGCGTGCCTTTTTTATTTATTTTTTAGCCACTTGTTACCGTGGCTCAATTTTATTGATATGGATGGAGGTTGCGTGTCATTCCCGGATATGGCATGATGGGGTTCCATACCAATCTGTGGGGCAGCCTTTTTTCTGGTGTCAGGTACAAGAAGTCGGACCCTGCGACATGTTTGTTTTTCAGCTTTGGACCAACAAATCGGTAGGTCCGATTTGAAGAAGATGAAATTTTGAATGATCTGAAAGTGGAACTCGGACCGTCCGAGTTGCTAGTATAGGGAATTTTTTTTATTCGTTAAATGAAATCGGAGGGTACGATTAGGTTATTTAAATAATTTTTTGAATGAAGTATACCTAATCGGAGGGTCTGACTTGTTGGTGACTCTAAACAAAAGTGTATGAATGCTAGTGAGGACCTATTCGTGTCTTCTTCTTCTTCAACGGTTCTTTCCTCTGGTTTTTGTTTCTCTGTTTCTTCTTTACTTAAGATAATAGTTACAGATCTAGTTCTCAAATTTTTTATTTTGTTTAGGTGATTAAGAGTAATGAGTGACAGAGTTTTATTGAAGGTGTATTATTTCGGTCAGATTTTATTACAAACATCTGAAGGAGTAACATTTGTTTGTGAAAATCCGTTAGATGTTGTGATTCCTTTCACAATCTCATTTGAAGAGCTCAAAGGTATGATCTGTGAAAAGATTCATTCTGAGAGGGCAAGAAGAGTAGCCTGTATTCTATATAGATACCCTGTACAAGTGTTTGGTGGATTCGTCCAGTTTCAAACCAAATATGTAACGGACGAGGCGAGCATGCAAGAGATATTTTCAATGTATATTGAAAATCGGAGTCAACTCGCGTTCATCGAGTTGTATGTTGAGTTCGAGCAATCTGAGGCCGACCGGAATATTCTACGGAAAGATTACAATAGCGACAGCGAAGAAGAGTTCGAAAGCAACTACGAAGTTGTTGGTCCAGATGGAGATGAAGATCAAGGTGACGGACCTATGGCTCCGGATGTGTCAGATGTGGCAAATGCATTGGCAAACGAAGTGCCGTTTGAGGAGCCGTCATTTATGCGAGTTTTGGATTTGGAAGCCATGCATGTTCTGGAGTTTCCGGATTATACCAGTGCAGGTACGTAATTGTCTATATTTATAAAATGTATTAGAATTTTTTAGTAATTTATGTTGATAGTTGGAGTAACTAGCTAAGTAAGGTGTGAAAATATATTGGATTAGTATTTATTTTTGTTTACCTGTTTGTGTATTTAAGTTTAAGAAATTTTTTTTAGCAAGTGACTGAATTAGTTGAATATAAATTAGAAATTATATAGAAATTAGTAAATAAGTCAAATAGCAGTTAGGATTTATGTGTTATGTTAGAAAACTTCAATAAATATATAAATTCGTATTTATTAGTAAATTAGTAAATTAGATTAATATAAATTAGTATTTATTAATAAAATAGTAAACTAGTGAGGTAGTTAAATAGAAATTAATATCTGTTAGTAAATTAGTGGAAGATAAGTTCGCAGTCATTATAAATAAGTCAACTAATTAAATATAAATAAATTAGAGTTATGTCATAATTGATGCAGTAACAAATTGTTTACGTTCATTTTTGATGTTACAATATTTGTGTTTTAAATATGTTCTGTATGGCTGTCCTTGTGGCAGAAATTTCTTTTGTCGCAGATGGTGAATTTGCCGTTGGGATGGAATTCATTTTCAGGGAAGCTGTTATTAAGGCGATAAAAGAGTATACCATACGAAGAAGCATAGACTACCGGGTGTATGAGTCTGAGCCATTGACATTTTATGCTAAGTGTACACAGTATGGGTCAGGGTGTGATTGGCTTATCCGGGTTAGCTTGATCAGCCGGAAGTACTGTTGGGTTATAAGGAGGTATAATGGCAGTCACACATGTACCAGAGCAACAATTTCTCAGGATCATTCGAAGTTGGATTCAAATACAATTGCAGAAGCAATAAAGCCGTTGGTTGAGGCTGACCCCTCCATAAAGGTAAAATCTGTTCCTGATTAGGTACTCCCTGAACGAAACTGAACTGTCGCCTAATCCTATCGGTAGCATGCCACTCGATGCATTCGAATGACACCAACGGCACTGTTGCGCTCCAGACAACCGACTGCATGTAGATTTCAGGAGGAATTATATTCGGATCCACGCGATCCACAAAATAAGCAGCCCACACAAACTGCCAATCATAAATGAAACTCATATTACAACCCACATCACAGTTACAATACCAATGCTTCATTATATTTAGCTAAACACTAAATCCAAAAGTAATACATCTTTAATGAAAACTAACCTGGCCTTCCTGAAGTTCATCAAAGGCCTTCCTAAAGTGACTTAGCGTCAGATATCTATATCGTCGGTCACCACACTCCCAGTTACGCCACCTAATATGATATATTTATTTAGTGCAACTGAATTCTTATTATCAAGAAACGGCATCATTGTAACATAATATTACCTGTTTGCTAGCGGAAAACTGCGGGGTTTCCTAGGAAGCGGCGATAGATAAGGCAGTCGGATCCAAGCCCATCCGAACAGGAGTGTTAGGGGACCATCGATTTCCTTGCAGTTAAAGCGAGATGCCCTGCATAATGCCCTGTAGAGGTGTGCTAAGCATGCTGATCCCCAGCTGTACTGTACAATACTGCCGAAATCACGTAGCAATGGTAGAAACTTCCAGTGCACACCTGCCCCAGATTTATTCCCAAACAAGATCGTCCCGATCAGCAACATAATGTGGCACTTCACATACCTACGTATACTTATCTCATCAGTCAACTGTAAATTTTCTTTTAGATCGCGCAGCCACGTCAGTTTTATGCAGCATCCTCTACACTGTTCCTTAGATGGTGCAACTCCAAATTGATCCAAACACTCAGCCTGCAACGCTTCGAAACTACTCATTGTCATCCCCGTTACTGGAAGACCATCCGTCGGAAGACCAAGAAGTAAAGCCACGTCTTCAAGAGTTACGGCACATTCACCAATGGGAAGGTGAAACGTATGTGTATCTGGGTGCCACTGTTCGATTAGAGCATTCACAAGTGCTTTCTGGCACTGTACTACACCAATTTGAGATGCATGATAAAACTCAGTAACTCGTAAATACTCCTCCACCCTATCGAGGAACTAGATGGTTACACGTCAACATTCTTAATTTCTACAAAAAACATAACAAATTATTAGTCAACTAATTAACCAATACTAACTTACTACTAGGCGACAAAAAATTTTTAAGTAGAACAAATCATTAACAAAATTTGCACAACTAACTCAACAACACATATGAGTTGAAGCCACACAACATTCATAAATTATTTGACTAAGTCAAAGTAAAACAAATATTTACAAGAAATATTTCACTAATCCTTGAAATTTCTCAAAACTAACTATTAATGACATCAACTAATAAATACATTCCTAATCAATTCTCAAGAATATGACAACATTAGACATGCTGGCTATTTATTTATTCCCAGTAGATTCCAATTTTTTTAATATATAACATTATAATTTGTATTTTTAATTATCTATTAACTATTACTTATGTAAAGTTAAACACATATATATATATTCTAAAAAATACTAATAACCATTCTCATTATATTTCTAAATTCATTTTCTAATAACAATTATGAATAATTAATTTCCTAACAATTATGATTATTATTAACGAAATCAAACTAAATATCTGTTAAAAATTAATACTAACCATTCATTTTTTATTCTCACATTCAATTACTGACAACCACAATAATATTTAATTTTCTAACAATTATAACTAGAAAAAATTAAAAATTAAAAAAAATAAACGTTCTATAAAAAATTTTATTAATCATCCGGTTTACATTTTATAATTTATTTTCTAAATACTAATTTTCACTTCACTTCCTAACACTAACAAATATATTAAAAACAATTAAACAAATTTAAAAAAAAAAACTGAGTTTGTTTTACATCAACATAACATCATTCTAACTACATTTTCAGATTTTATGTAACAATTATAACTAGAAAAAATAAAAAAAATAAAAAAAACGTTCTATAAAAAATTTTATTAATATACCGGTTTACATTTTATAATTAATTTTCTAAATACTAATTCTCATTTCAAACCCTAACACTAATAAATATATTAAAAACAATTAAACAAATTTAAAAAAAAAAAAAAAACCTGTTTCTGTTTTACATAAATATAACATCATTCTAACTACATTTTCAGATTCTATGTAACAACAATAATAAAAATTCAAACCATAACAATAATAATTTTAAAAAATAAATAATAAAAAAATTCAGGAAAAAAATAAAAAAATTTAAAAAATAGTTCTAACCATTTTATGTATATTTCTAAGCTCAGATCCTAACAACAATAAGAACAACTAAATTGTAAGAACAATATTTATAATTATAAAAATTTAACAAAATATTAAATAAACTTACATAATCAAAATGACTGAGATAGTGTCTAATATGAAGCTCAGGGCGATCAACATCTTTGGTTTTATATTTCTTCGGCATTTTCTTTATTTTTTCACCAAACACAGCCACTACCACCAGAGGAATGAAGAAGAAGAATGGAGTTTGGAGGCTGAGAGTGAATGCTGAAAGTGAGATATTGGATGGTGAGAGTCCTACTTCATGCACTATGTTGGTAATCAGGGCACCGTTTGGGGAGTGAGGGTTGCACGACGCGTGTCCAGAGAGCCACAAAACGGACCATCCGTGTTGTGAGTTACATGTCGCAGGGTCCGAGTTGTTGAGCTGCTGCATGTCGCACATGTCGCAGGGTCCGAGTTGTTGAGCAGTTGCATGTCGCACGGTCCGAGTTGCTTTCACCTTCACCCACGGTCCAATTTCTCTGTAAACTGACACCACCCCTTTGTACAGCACCCCTCCTTCCCATAACGTGGTTCAACCCAGCCTTCCATCCATATAGAAATTAAAAAGCGTATTACCGTCTAATCTACCAATAAAATTGCTGGTAAAAACCGACAATAAATCTTAACAATTTTTAGCATATTTTTTTGTAATGATATTTCATATTCCTGTTATGATACATTTCAGATATGTAAACTCTTTTTTTTTCATTTAATAATTAAAAAGATGTTTAGGCGAAATCAAATAAGATAATAAATCATTTATATTAATCTTAGAGAATAATTATCTCTTAAAATCATTTATAGTTTTTCTGATCTTCTAATTCAATTTATGCATATAATTACTGTAGGATAATATTAAATTCTTTTAAAAAATTTTGAGACTAAAATAGAATGTTTGAAACGTTAAAAACTACTTAAAATTTGGTCCAAATATTAAAGATTAAAATATTTTTTTTTCATTTAAATAGTTATCTAAAATGATTGAAGAATATATATTAAATTACAGTGTAAATAATTTGTGCATGAAAATTAATTTATAACAAATAATAAATTTCTCCTTCAATAAACAAGGAAAACTTATAATTGTTATTGATGGTTTCTCTTACCAAAAAATTGTACTTTTTTCAAAAACCATTTAATTTGTATTAACTTTTAGTATAAATAAGTTTTATATATAAAGATATCGAATCATGTATTATCTTTGTCTACAAAAAAAAAATTATTCTCATTATCGTTATTGTTATTATTATTATTGGCTGTTTAGCCCATCCAAATAATGGAAACATTGAATAAAATGTTTATAGTTTGTTTAGATTATGTTTTTCATTTTTTATATTTTGAATTTTTTATGAATTTTTAAAACAAATAAAAAACGAAAATAATAAATTTTGCTTACAGTTTGCATGATCACCTACTTTTAATTTTCATTCACAATAATATTCCAAAAACAAAAACTAATAAATTAATAATGTCAACCATTTGAACGATTATTAAATATTATTTTTATGGTTATTGCATGGTTGAATCAATTTTTACAGCTTTTTTTTACGTGTTGGATGAAACCAAAAGTATCCGCAGCCGAAGTTAAAATAGTAACCAATCATCTTTTCCTTAGCTTACTTAGCTTACAAAGTTAAAGTGTGATTTTATTTAGAGTTAAACTTTAAAGTGATCTAGATTAGTGTTATATATTAAAATTACTTTTAAAATTTTAATTATATTAATTATATCTTTAAAATTAGTACAAGTATATTATGTTAATTTCTGTCCCATTTTCTATTAACAGAATGCTGATGTGATTTGATGACCTGAATCATTAGTGACACGAATTATTTTATAGTTTAACCACGTATAATGAGTGTACTACGTGTCAGCTTGTGCCACGTATTGCAACATTATTCTTTTACATGTTATTTATTATGTCATTATTATAAAAACACTAAATTAATTTCTGACTTTGCATTAAGTGACTTAGTTTTTAAAATTAAATGTCGTGCATCAAATTAATTTTTTTACTTTTTTATTTTTAATTTAAAATTTTCAATAACTTTGAATGCACTAATTTTAATTTTATTTTTTCACATGTTGTTTAAATATAAGTACTTTTATAAAATATTTTTTAGATTTTAGTTTTAATTATATAATTTTATTATAATAATTTAACATTAATAAATTTTATAATATATAAATATGTTATTTTAAAAAAATATATGATTGATTAAACATATTTTTTTGTCAAAAAATACGCCTATTTTTGACAAAAATAAAAAATCAAAATACATATTTTTTTTTCAGTTTCTATGAAATACACGTTTTTGAACTTAAAAATATATTTTTTAAACCAATCATATAATCCTTTTATTAAATAACATAATCATTGTTACGATGCATATCTGAAAGTAAACGTGTAAATGAGCTAGATAAAAGAGGTTGGAGATGGCAGTAAAAGTGCTTGAAGTGCCTTCATGTTAGTTCCAAGACGACAGTTAAAAAGTACTTGCAAGGGATTCCAACGTCTAAGTAAGCAAGAGTTTAAATTAATTTATTATGTGAGAATTGGATTGAGAAATACTTAAGTTTATTAAAATATTTATAGAGAGAGATGATAACTTAGTCATATGAACTGTTGATCTTATGTGAAGTGTGTAATGACCCAACTTCTAGCCCATCGTGACCAAGGCTAGCAGTTAGGCGCTACGATTTAGCTGACTGTAGATACTTTAGACCATATATTAAGTGTATACATATGAGCCTGTAGCGCTAGTCGAGAATCGTGTATCTAGTCGCACATATTGAAATAATTATAAATTAAGCAGTTAATACAGGAAGTCCGCTCTGCCAGGTACTTCTTAGCACCTTGGGGTTTACAGTTTCTTCTTCCGCGGCACATCTCAACAAAATTTATTTCTAAGGGACCTCTCCTCCCTTATTTTATAGAAACTTGTGCCCAACTCTTTCTTAAAATGTCTCAACCTTGTCAAATTTTATCATTTTGTCCTTTTTATTTAACTTTTCTTTTTACCGTTTTTATTAGGTTTTTAATGACGCTTTCACTCCTAATGTTATTATTTTACCATTGTATATCCATATTTTTTCTAGTATACCTTTTCTCCTTGATTAAGTTAATTATTCATTTTTAATTTGACTTTATGCCTGAAATTACTAATAAGCCCCTAAGTACTCTAGTTTTATCATTTACCTTTATTTAGCATCAAAATTTTACTGGATTAATTCTAATAGTTGTCTATGATTAAAATTATTCCTAATATTTTTATTAAATGCCAATTTTCATCCTAAGAGACCTAAAATCAAATTTACCCTTTATTAATTTTTTTACTTATTCTAGTTACTACTTTTCACCGTTTTACTTTTAACTTTTACTAAAACTTTTATTTAGACCCGAAATTTTTTTGTAATTATAATCTTGACCCAAATAATTTATATAATTACTATTGTACCCCTAATGATACTAAATTCAAAATTTTACTTATTTTTTATTTAAATTATATTTTTAACTCTCTTTTTACCAAAAAATGACCATAACACCCTTTTTACCTTTCCACCTTCGTTCCATAGGATTAAAACTATTTTTGTAACTACTTTTTAACTCTTTTCTATCATAATTTTTGTGCTCTTAGTGACTGAAAATTTTAGAAATGCAGTTTTTATATTTTTCTTCACTTTTTGTGACGTTTAAAGCTTGAAACTTAAACCCCAAGCGCTTCCATGTTTCTGGCTGTTTTCACATAAAATTTAGAGGCAATATAATAGTATGTTACACATATTTAGCAAGCCAAAACATTGGTAACTCAAAATTTTCAAAAATTCAAAACAAACACAAATTCACCACAAAGTGGCTCATATAAGCACTGAAAACAAGCACAACCATACTCTAACTAATCCTAACTCTTACCTCTTATATAATTCAGTTAGTAAACCTTTCTCATACTAGAAAATATGCATACAAAGACAGAAACACAGTTGGCAGTGGTGAGTTTCGTTTTTGGGCCTGAAGTGTCGCAAAACGTCGAAATTCAACCACTATGAACTCGAAACTCCTTAACTCCTTAGGCGTGCTCCATGGGTGCTTCAAGAGGAGTTCTTTATACATGGAGCAGAGTAAGGATTCATCATGGCTACTGTTTTTTTTTAAAGAAAAAGAAAAAGAGAAAGAAGAAGCGTTTACCTAGCCGAAATTCGGTATAAACGCAAAGATTGGCGAAAATGGACAAGAGTTTGTGCTTGTATGGTTTGAGTCCTTGAACAAAACTTGAAGAATAGTGTATGAATGGTGAGATAAGAGGCTGAAAATGTAGGTAGTATGTACAAAATTTTCTCTATTTCTCCTCTCTCACTCACAGTTCCTTTCTCTCTCTTTATGGTAAAATGTTATTGAATTTTTACTTGGTAATTGTCTTAAATAAAATTTGAAGTCTAACCTAATTAAATTTGGTAAAAAAGGGCTGAAAAATTAGAGAGAAATGGGTTGATGGCAAGAGAGAAGGGACATGATTTCGAGAAAACATAGTCAATATCATAATGACGTGTTTATCTGCAGTTAATCGCGGTTAATTACTCGTGGTTAAAAACAAATAAAAGAGGGGTAAAAGGCTGAGATAATCACGACCCGGAGGCTAAGAGAGGGAGACCGAGTTACTTGGGTAGCAAGCAAGAGGATTCGGGACCTCTAGGAGTCATTTGTGGAATACTATGCAGAAATTTGGTTCGGATAACTTTTACCAGGCAGTAAAACAACTAATGGCTAATAACTATTTTTAAAGAAGTAAATAATGAAGAGATAGCTAATATAAATCTAGAGACACATTTATTTGAGTAGAAATTACTTTTACCACTGGTTCTGAGGTTTTTGGTTACTAGAATTTTTTCTTGGTGCACACACAATCATCACTAAAAGCATTTTTGCGGCTCAAAAGTTTTTGGTGTGGTAACTAAGACAATGGTAAAATAGTATTTAATATCCATTAGTCAAATTTGACTTAGAGGGATTAATTACACTTGTTCCGAGTGTTACTTGAAACTGTAGGTCGATCTCGGACGAGATCTCTTGTACTGGTCGGAGCTGTTGTGTCCGACTTGATGATGGTGGTCGGAACCACCGTGTCTGACTTGTTGGGCTTAGTGGTGGTACTGATCCTTCGTCACTGGAGGGTGGTGGTACCTACAAAGGACTCCGATGCTTAAGTTAGCAAGGGTGTTGTTCATACCCTGGGTCAAGCTGTCCGACCCGGGATGTTTTAGCGACAAGTCGACCGACCTCTTCAGGCCAGACTATCCAACCTCTTCAAGAGCTCGGCCAAATCACTACAGAGGCCCAAGAAGGCCCAAACGAAGGAACACAGCCCAAATCTAAAGGCAGCCAAAGCCTAGAAAGATAAGGGCGGTTTCCTTGAAGATAATATGACCTCACCCAAAGATAAGATAAGATAAGATAACTATCTTATCTCCAGAAAGGTCACTCCTCATCATTATAAATACACTGGAGCACCCAGGTATAACTCATACTCTGATTCTACTAAAAACCTGCTTAATACCCTTGCTAACTTAAGCATCAGAGTCCCTTGCAGGTACCACCACCGTCCGGTGACAAAGGATCAGCAGCATTGTCAGTCCAACGAGTCGGGCGCGACAGCTCCGGCCACCATCCACCAGCCGGACATATCATCCCTGACCAGTACAGAAGATCTCGTCTGAGATCGACCTACAGTTTTAGGTAACCCTCGGAACATTGATGCCGTTGCCGGGAACCCAAAAGTCATCCCATCACCATGGCGGACAACCTTGACAACGACCACGACTCTGATCTAGAAGAGAGAACGCCGCACAAAAACGCGGATACTACACCAAAAGATAATCCTCAAAATAACAAAGACAAGAATTCACCAAACGAGGAGGCCATGGAGGCACTTCAAAACCGCCTAAAACAACTCGAAAAGAGGTGGAGCATCAACGAGAAGCTGAGAGAGACCTACGAAGGGAAGTTAGGCGACGCCGCGAGTTAGAGGACAAACTTCTAAAACTCGAAGCAGATCTCAAGGCCAAAAATACTCGATCTAGTCACGAAGATGACTCCCGTAAGGACCAAGATCCATTCACCAAAGAGATCATGAGGACCAAAATCCCAAAGGACTTCAAACTTCCCGACATGACTTTATACGACGGCACAATAGATTCCAGCCATCATCTCAGTAATTTCAGAAGTAGAATATACCTCACCGACGCCTCAGATGCAGTTCGCTGCAAAGCCTTCCCGACTACTTTAACAAAGACAGCAATTAAATTGTTCGACAATCTACCCCCTAGGTCCATCTCAAGCTTCGACGACTTAGCCAAGAAGTTTCTGGCCAGATTCTCCATCCAAAAAGACAAAGCTAAGCACGCCCCAAGTCTATTAGGAATCAAGCAAGGAGATCGGGAAAGTCTCCGCAGCTACATGGAAAGATTCAACAAAGCATGTCTGGACATACAAAGTCTACCAACAGAGCCGCCATTATGGGTCTCATCAATGGCTTGCGAGAGGGACCTTTTAGCCAATCTATATCAAAAAATATCCCACATCTCTGAACAAAGTGCAAGAACGAGCAGAGAAGTACATTAACATGGAGGAAAACTCTCGACTAGGAGAGACCTCAAAATCCGGATTCTCCTACTCCTCCCGAGATAAGGATAAAGAGTCCAAGAAGAAAGAAGATCAACACGGGGAGAAGGTAAAAAAAATACCACAATTACACCCCTCTTCGGGTGTCCCTTGTGGATGCCTACAGAGAAGTTTGCCATACTGAAAAAATACCCCCAGCTCGACCACTCAAAAGCAAGAAGGGAGGAGAAAATCGGACTAAATATTGTGAATACCATCGAATCCATGGACATTTCACCAACGAATGCTTCGACTTAAAAAATGTCATAGAAAACTGGTAAGAGAAGGAAAATTAGATCGATACTTAGCCAGCCGAGTCGATGAGCAAAGAAAAAGAAGAAGGGACGAAGATGTCCGACGAACTGAGCGATCACCTCGTACACCAGAGAGACACGTCCACATGATACACAGAGGATTTTATCTTTTGCTATTCTTTTCGTCTAATGTTTCAGTGTGATTATCTTTTGCTGCAGTCGTTTACAATGCATCACATATATTAGTTTTTTTCTCATTAGCTTGAAAATTATTAAAATTATAATTGAGGAATTCAATTTTTCTTGATTGAGAAATTATTTCTATGGAGTTTTGTAGGCCAAGTTCAAGTTCCATCCCTCTATGTTTTTTACGTCTCCCCGAAAATCTTCGAAGTGGAGCACATTATGAGATTGAATTCCCCCAGTTTAAGTTCAGTTTTGGTAAATTTGTGACAAACTTAGACATGCAATTTCAACGATTGGTAATATATTTAATTTTTTTTATTTTAAGCTTTTTGTTATTAGGATAATTTTATAACATATTGTGATTTTTTTTTCAGAAATTACCGGTCTTCTTTTGTATGAATACAATGCCATTGAGGAAAATAAGGGTCAGTTTAGTTTCTCGGTGTGGCAATTCTATACCTTGCCGCATTGTATGGATAGCGGATGATGAAACTTATTTAACAAAAGGATAATCTGAATTTGCACGAATTCTAAATGTTCAAACTTACGATGTTGTTTTAGTTGATTGTCGTTACGAGAATGACTCTAATCTATACGTGTCTAAGGACTAGAATAGATTAAATATTATTTAAGTAATTTAGTTTTAATATTAGTATTTGATTCAATTAGTATTAGAGAATTTTAAATTGTTGCCTCAATTTATATATTACGACTATTTTTTTTGGACATGTTATTTTTAACTATTTTAGTATAAATTTTTTTTACGATATATTTAGGTTTATTTTTTTTCTTTAGATACATATATCACCTTTATTTCTTTATTTGTATTTTATTTTGGTAATGCAATTATTAATAAAAATAGAATTAAAATAAAAAAGAAAAAAAACTTAAAATATCACAATTTAAAAGAAAAATATAAGGTACCTGAAAAAAATAAAACAAAAAATTAAAATTATTCTATTAATTATAAAAAAAATTGTGTACAGTTTGAATATGTATAATTATAACAAAAATTTAAACAACTTCGTGCCTTTTTACATTGATTTTAAATCAGCATAATTACAATCGGTTTGTTTTTACTTTTTACCAGAACAAAAAAATTTCGACCTAAACATAGGAAATTGTTTACCTAAACACAATTTCTTTGACGATAAAAATAGATTTTATCTAAGAAAAAAAAAAAGAAACATACATCTTTTGATGATGTACACAAAATATAATAGAAATATAGGAAGTAGATATTATTTTAAGAAAATATCTTTAATTACATTATAATTAGCTCATGAATAATGCATGATTATATTATTTTAAGAAAATATTTTTATTATAATTATATCAAATTAATATTCAATGTATTATTAAACTAATTATCAATCATTGATATTTTTATTCATTTTAATTATATTAATTGATATAGTTAATTGATATAATCATAATTTTCATTTATGTGTACTAATTTTATTAGTAGATAATTATATCTATAATAATAAGTTGTATCTACAATTTTATTAATAAATAGTTATATCCACAATCATTCATGCTCTAATTCTCATTCATTTTAATTATAGTTTGTATATTATATGTAGTTCTTTTTTCTTTTGCTTTAGTTAATGGATAATAATAATAATAATAATAATAATAATAATAATAATAATAATAATAATAATAAAGATAGAAAATTATATTTTAGAGAAATATAAATTGGTTATTAATAACCGGTCATTAATAATGATAATTATATGGTTAATATTAATAATCATTAAATATAATTAATATAAATAATTGTTCATACCCTGAGTCGAGCTATCCGGCCCGGAATGTTCAGTAACAAAGTGACCGACCTCTTCAGCTCAGGCTATCCGACCTCTTCTCAAAGAGCTCGGCCAAATCGACAGGAAAGCCCAGTAAAGGGCCCAAATAGAGGAACACGACCCAAATCCAAAGGCAGTCCAAGCCTGTAGAGATAAAGGCGGTTCCCTTGAAGATAAGCTGACCTCACCCAAAGATAAGATAAGATAAGATAACTAACTTATCTTATCTAAAAAGGTCACTCCACACCATTATAAATACACTGGAGCACCCAAGTATAACTCATACTCTGATTCTACTAAAAACCGGCTTAATACCCATGCTAACTTAAGCATCGGAGTCTTTTGCAGGTACCCCCCACCCTCCGATGACGAAGGATCAGCAGCGCATCCAGTCTAACAAGTCGGACACGACAGCTCCGGCCGCCACTCACAGCCGGACACGTCATCTCCGATCAGCCCAGAAGATCTCGTCCGAGATCGACCTACAGTTTCAGGTAACCTCGGAACATTGGCACCGTTGTCGGAGAACTTGGACGACCATGACAACGACCGCGATTCAGATCTAGAGGATAGAATACCGCACAAAAACGCGGGCAATACACTGAAAGATACCCCAGAATCTAACAGGGACAAAAACTCATCAAATCCAGGAGTGATAGAGGCGCTTCAAGATCATTTAAAGCAACTTGAAAAAGAAAGCCAGCATCAACGAGAAGTTGGGAAAGATCTACAAAAGGAGGTAAGGCAACGCCGAGAATTAGAAGACAAACTTCTAAAACTCTAAACCGATCTCAAAGCCAAAGCTACTCGATCCACCCCTGAGAACAACTCTCGCAAGGATCAAGATCCATTCACTAGGGAGATCATGAGGACCAAAATCCCTAAAGACTTCAAACTTCTGGATATGGCTTTGTACGATGGCACTACAGATCTCAACCATCACCTCAGCAATTTCAGAAGTAGAATGTACCTCACTGACGCCTCAGATGCAGTTCGCTGCAAAGCTTTCCCAACAACTCTCACAAAAACAGCAATTAGATGGTTCGACAACCTACCTCCGAAGTCCATCTCAAGCTTTGACGACTTAGCCAAAAAGTTCCTGGCCAGATTCTCCATCCAAAAAGATAAGGATAAGCACGCCCCCAGTCTATTAGGAATCAAGCAAGGAGATCGGAAAAGTCTTCGCAATTACATGAAAAGATTCAACAAAACATGTCTAGACATACAAAGCCTACCAACAGAGGCCGCCATCATGGGCCTCATCAATGGCCTACGAGAGGGACCTTTTAGCCAATCCATATCAAAAAAATACCCCACATCTCTAGATGAAGTGCAGGAACGAGTGGAGAAATACATCAACATGGAAAAAAATTCTCGACTAGGAGAAACCTCAAAATCTGGATTCACCTACCGAGACAAAGATAAAGAGCCCAAAAAGAAGGAAGATCGAAAAGGGAAAAAAATTAAAAAATATCATAATTACACCCCTCTTCGGGTGTCCCTTGTGGATGTTTACAAAGAAGTCTGCCACACAGAAAAAATACCCCCAGCTCGACCACTCAAAGGCAAAAGAGGGGGAGGAAATCGGAACGAATATTGTGAATACCATCGAGTCCGTGGGCACTCCACCAACGAATGCTTTGACTTAAAAAATGTCATAGAAAAATTAGTGAGAGAAGAAAAACTAGATCGGTATCTAGCCACCCGGGACGATGAGCAAAGAAAAAGGAGAAGGGACGAGGAGGTTGGACGAACCGAGCGATCACCTCGTACACTAGAAAGACATGTTCATATGATACACGGAGGGTTTGCAGGAGGAGGAATCTCCAAATCATCTCGAAAAAGATATCTCAAAGAAGTATATCATGTCAAAGGAAAGGAGGAAGCACCCGACATCCCTGCAATTACGTTTACTAAAGAAGATGCATCCGGTATCATCTCAGGACACGACGATCCCATGGTCATCACCATTATACTGGCAAATGCAAATCTCCACCGCACACTAATAGACCAAGGGAGCTCTGCCGACATCTTATTTAAAACTGCCTTCGACAAGCTCGGTTTAGAAGAAAAAGAACTTAGAGCATATCCAAACAGCCTGTTCGGACTGGGAGACACTCCCGTGCAACCACTGGGATACGTCCCACTGCACACAACCTTCGGAAAAGGAAACCAATCCAGAACACTCAAGATAGACTACATCGTGGTCGACATGAGTTCAGCCTACAATGCCTTAATAGGTCGGACAACCTTAAATCAACTCGGCGCAATAGTCTCAACTCCACATCTATGCATGAAATTCCCAACTGTAGAAGGGATAGCTACGATAAAAGCAGATCAGAAGATGGCGCGCCGCTGTTATAACGAAAGTCTAAACCTCAGAGGCAGAGGAGAAGAATTCCACACAATCGAACTTAGTGGAGTTCATAGGCGAGAAGAAATCCATCCACAACCTGAAGGTGAAGTAGAGAAAGTCCAGATCGGAGATATCTCGGACAAAACAACCAATATTGGCACGATTCTAAGAGGAGACATAAAAGAATCACTCGTACAATTTTTACGAGATAACGTCAACCTCTTTGCGTGGAAGGCTGCAGACATGCCAGGCATAGACCCCGAGTTAATGTGTCATAAGTTAGCAGTCTACCCTGGATCTCGGCCAGTACAACAGAGACGTAGAAAGCTCAGACCCGAATGATCCCAAGCTGTGGAAGAGCAGGTACAAGCTCTACTGGAGGCAGGATTCATAAGAGAAGTCAAGTACCCACTATGGTTAGCTAACATCATCTTGGTGAAAAAATCAAATGGGAAGTGGCGAATGTGCACCGACTACACTGATCTCAACAAAGCCTGCCCAAAAGACCCTTTATCCACTCCCAAGTATCAACGCTCTGGTAGATGCCTCCTCCGGATATAAATACCTCTCGTTTATGGATGCATATTCCGGATACAACCAAATCCCAATGTATCCACCTGATCAAGAAAAAACCTCGTTTCTAACACCAAAAGCAAACTACTGCTACATTGTAATGCCTTTTGGTCTCAAAAATGCGGGAGCTACTTATCAAAGGCTAATGAATAAAGTCTTTTCAGATCATATCAGAAAAATCATGGAAGTTTATGTGGACGACATATTGATAAAGACACAAAGTGAAGAGACATTATTACCCGACCTGGTCCAAGTGTTCGACACTATAAGGAAGCATGGCATGCGACTCAATCCTGCAAAATGCACCTTTGCAGTAGAAGCTGGCAAGTTCTTAGGTTTTATGCTCACACAAAAAGGAATCGAGACAAATTCGGATAAATGTCAGGCCATACTCAACATGAAGAGCCCAACGTGTGTCAAAGAGGTACAACAACTCAACGGGAGATTGGCAACCTTGTCCAGATATCTAGCGGAATCAGCAATAAGATCTCTTCCCTTCTATGCTACTCTAAGGAAAGGAAAGAGGTTCGAATGGACAACGGAGTGCGAACAGGCCTCCCAAGATTTCAAAAGATTCCTAGGACAGCCACATATCCTATCCCGGCCACGAGAAGGAGAACCACTCATATTATACCTCGCGGTAGGGAGTCGGGCAGTAGCTTCAGCGCTAATTCGAGAAGATGACAGTGGGCAACAACCTGAATACTTCATCAGTAAAGAATTACAAGGATCCGAGTTGAACTACCAAAAAATAGAAAAATTTGCATATGCTCTCATACTAACATCTCGACGACTTCGTCCGTACTTCCAAGCTCACACCATTAAGGTTCGGACCAGCCAGCCCATAAAAGAGATATTGCAGAAAACAGACCTAGCAGGTAGAATCTTGCAATGGCAGTCGAGTTGTCCGAATTCGACCTTCAGTACGAAGCTCGGACAGCCGTCAAATCACAATACCTAGTCGACTTCATTGCAAAATTTACAGACACCCCAGAAATTCCCACAAAATGGAATCTCTACGTGGACGGCTCCTCAAATAAGACTGAAAGTGGCGCGGGTGTGATAATTGAAAGTAATCAAGGAACCCAAATCAAACTCTCTCTCAAATTCGGGTTCCCTGCCTCAAACAACAAAGCTGAATATGAGGCACTACTAGCTGGTTTGAAGCTGGCTAAAAAGGTTGGAGCTCAAAAACTCATCATATTCAGCGACTCACAGGTGGTCACTTCGCAAATAACAAGAAGCTACCAAGCCAAGGACCCCACCATGAAAAAGTACTTGGATAAAACCAGGGAACAACTCAGACAACTCGGGGAGTATGAGGTCCGCCACATACCCCGCGAACAAAATGCCCGGGCTGATACACTCTCAAAACTAGCCAGCACCAAACCAGGGGGCAACAATAGAAGTCTCATCCAGGAAATACTACATAACCCGTCAATCTCGGAAGAGGAAAAAGTCCTAGCCATAACAGGTCTAGATCAAGGATGGATGACTCCTATAATTAACTATCTCAAAACAGAAACACTTCCTACAGATGAGAAGGAGGCAAAAAGGTTAAAACGGAAGGCACAATACTACACTATTATAAACAATACTCTATACAAAAGAGAAATTTCAATACCATTGTTAAAATGTGTACCGACTTCCAACACGAAGGAAGTTCTGGAAGAAGTATACAGTGGCATCTGTGGCAATCATCTCGGAGCACAAGCACTCACCAAAAAAGTACTTCGGGCAGGATTTTATTGGCCAACTCTACAAAAAGAAGCCACGGAGTTCGTCAAGACATGTCCACCATGTCAGAAACATGCCAACTTTCACATCGCCCCGCCAGAGGAACTCATCAGCGTGACCTCACCTTGGCCATTCGTAAAATGGGGACTCGACCTTCTCGACCTTCTCTGCACGATCACGATAAAGACCAGCAGAGATGAAAACCAAATTCATCTAAAGGTCGACTAAAGGATTGAACTCACCTTCTACAAATCGGCAAAGATGAAAATAGAATAATGCAAGAAGTTATCGAAAGTGATCCGAAGAAAGGACCTGACGAGGTCTTAATGGATTGCTAAATAATAACTTAAAGACTGGCCGACGTTAAGAAGTCGGACCAAGTCAACCCAAGTTATAAGTAAACCTTGGAAAGAGGTCTGGCCAACCCTATAAAAGAGGATTACTTTAACTTAGAAGGGCTCGATATGATGAAGTCGGCCCAAAACATAAAAGTTATAAAAGTAATCCCTGAAAGAGACCTGAACAAGGTCCAAGAAAGAGGATTACAAAAATAACTTAGAAGGGCTCAATATGACGAAGTTGGCCCAAAACATAAAAGTTATAAAAGTAATCCTTGAAAGAGACCTGAATAAGGTCCAAGAAAGAGAATTACAAAAATAACTTAGAAGGGCTTGACAGGACGAAGTCGGCCCAAAACATAAAAGTTATAAAAGTAATCCCTGAAAGAGACCTGAACAAGGTCCAAGAAAGAGGATTACAAAAATAACTTAGAAGGGCTCAGCAGGACGAAGTCGGCCCAAAACATAAAAGTTATAAAAGTAATCCCTGAAAGAGACCTGAACAAGGTTCAAGAAAGAGGATTACAAAAATAACTTAGAAGGGCTCGACATGACGAAGTCGGCCCAAAACATAAAAGTTATAAAAGTAATCCCTGAAAGAGACCTGAACAAGGTCCAAGAAAGAGGATTACAAAATAACTTAGAATGACCCGACATGACGAAGTCGGCCTCCTTTGGTATGCTAAAGTTATAAAAAGTAATACCTGGCAGAGACCTCATAAAAGGCCCAAGCAAAACAGGATTACTAGAAATAACTTCAGAAGTCTCAAAGGAATCAAAGCCACAAGCAGGAAACACAAGGGCAATCCAAGGAGGTCGAGCAATAAGGCTCCAGCACTACCAAAAACCTAAAATGGGTACCAAGGTAGATAAAGACCGACATGATATTAAAAGACATGAAGTTATAATAAGAACAATCTCAAAGAGGCTACCTAAGTTAGCCCCAAGGAATTGGAAGCTATTTTTTATTTTTCAAAAAAGAAGTTGCTAAACAAGCAGCTAAAAGAGTGTCAACAGTCATCAAAATACCATTTACAAAAATAAGAAGTTCAAAAGCCCGTAGACAAAGCCATACACAAATATACCAAGAATAACTAAAGAGGATCCAGAGGTTTTCCAGAAGCTGCATCAACATGGGGCGAAGGAGGACGAGTTTGGAGGGGCACAGCATCCACCGTCCCGTCATCTCGATTTAATATCTGACAATCAAGCTCTGGTTCAGGATGACTAACCCCAGCAGGAGGAGCTGAAGAAGTCGGCACAACAGTGGCTTTGGCAACCGGCACAGGCAGAGGCTCAACATCGTCGTCATCAAGGTCATCAGGGACAATCTTGTCATCCTTTACGACATTGTCCAGGCTGAAGAGAGTAAGGTCGACCTTGGGAGCAAGAACTCGAACTTGCCCCTTCAGGTTCTCATAAGCAGCATTTACGCTGCCCACAAGGTGACCCTGGAGCTCGGCATAGTCAACCCGGGCAGACTCCAACTCTTCCCTAAGACGCATTACCTCACGGTAGGATGTGACATAGTTGTCCTTGTGCCTCAATGCCGTGTCTTCAGCCAGCCTCACAGAAGCTGCCAAAGTAACAGAACTCGCCTTTTCGCCCTCCAAATCCTTCTCCAGCTTGCACACCTTCACTTGAAGCTCCTCCTTCAAACCTTTTATTCTGTCAAACTCCCGCTTAGCCTCTTCCATAAAGGCCTTGGTAGCATGAAGGGGAAGATCTTGGATAGTATGGTACATAGCAGCTCCCATATGTGCCATTTTTATGCTGCTCCGAGTAATGAAGTCTAAATGGTGAAGAAGAGAGACATCGTCAGTAGGGATGGTACCATAAGGACCAATCTGCTGATCAACGAACTCAACCGCATCAAAATCAGGGGCATCGAGGTTAAAAGGCTCAGTTGTCTTCTATTTTTTGTTTGGAGGAGCACCAGAAGTAGCCACAGAAGCTTGCAGAGGACCGACCAAACGAACCCGGGGAGTAGGGATTACCTTTCTCGCCCCCGGTGAGCTCGGTACGGTCGGCTTCGACTGAACCTGGGACGACCCCTCCCCGGCCGCCTTGGCCGAGACGTTTTGGGCTGCAAAAGCCTTTCTTTCCCTTTTGAAGGCCTTCATAGATTCATTATTTTTAATCATCTCTGCAAGCAAAACACAACAGTGAGGAACCAAGTCACAAATCAGAAGAGAGCTTGCAAAAAATATGGGAGCAGACAAAAGAGGAGAATAAAAAATTGACCACTACCCAGCTCAGTTCGGATGAGAGAGGAGTTGGTTAAAAATTTCTTTGTGTCTAGATGGGGAGGCTGCCCCCAGTTTTCTTCCAGAACAGTCACGAAAGCTTGCTCAGCCTCATCTAACATTTCCCACGTATATCTAGTTACCCTCACATCCTTTTGCCATTCCAAGGAAAAGGCGGGCTCGTCATTTTCATCCAGAAAAAAGGGCCGAGCTCCTTCAACAGCTCGGACCTTAAAAAAGTAATTTTTAAAGTCACGGAAAGATTCATCAAACATGGAAAAAATCTTTTTTCCCTGGGAAGCTCGGAAAGAAACCCAAGCGGCTTTCTTCTTAACCACCCCAGGCTTTGTCAAAACAAAGAGATAAAAGAAGAGAGATTGTGAAGCAGGGATACCGAACTCATGGCACAACAACTGAAAGATTTTGATAAAACCCCAGGAGTTGGGGTGAAGCTGGGATGGAGCTACATTACTGATGAGCGGATATTTTATACGCTTTTTGGGGTTAATTTCATATAGTTTTTAGTATATTCTAGTTAGTTTTTAGTTTATTTCCATTAGTTTTTAGGAAAAATTCATATTTATGGACTTTACTATGAGTTGTGTATTTTTCTATAATTTCAGGTATTTTTCTGGCTGAAATTGAGGGAGCTGAGCAAAAATCTGATTCAGGCTGAAAAAGGACTGCTGATGCTGTTGGATTCTGACCTCTTTGCACTCAAAGTGGATTTTCTGGAGCTACAGAACTCGAAATGGCGCGCTTCCAATTGAGTTGGAAAGTAGACATCCAGGGCTTTCCAGAAATATATAATAGTTTATACTTTGCTCAAGGATAGACGACATAAACTGGCGTTCAACGCCAGTTCTCTGCCCAATTCTGGCATCCAGCGCCAGAAAAGGATTAAAAGTTGGAGTTCAACGCCAGAAATGGATCCAAACCTGGTGTTGAACGCCCAAAACAGCCTTATGCACGTGAATTGTTTAAGTCTCAGCCCCAGCACACACCAAGTGGGCCCCAGAAGTGGATCTCTGCACCATCTGTCATAGTCTACTCACTTTTTGTAAACCTAGGCTACTAGTTTAGTATTTAAACAACTTTTAGAAACTTATTTTGCATCTCATGACATTTTTAGATCTGAATTTTGTACTCTTTAACGGCATGAGTCTCTAAACTCCATTGTTGGGGGTGAGGAGCTCTGCTGTGTCTCGATGAATTAATGCAAGTATTTCTGTTTTCCTTTCAAACATGCGTGCTCCTATCTAAGATATCCATTCGCGCCTAACTGTGGAGAAGGTGATGATCAGTGACACTCATCACCTTCCTCAAACCATGAACGTGTGTCTGATAATCACCTCCGTTTTACATCAGATTGAATGAATGTCTCTTAGATTTCTTAATCGAAATCTCCGTGCTATAAGCTAGATTGATGGCGGCATTCATGAGAATCCGGAAAGTCTAAACCTTGTCTGTGGTATTCCGAGTAGGATTCTGGGATTGAATGACTGTGACGAACTTCAAACTCACGAGTGCTGGGCGTAGTGACAGACGCAAAAGGATAGTAAATCCTATTCCGGTATGACTGAGAACCTGCAGATGATTAGCCGTGCGGTGACAGCGCATCTGGACCATTTTCACTGGAAGGATGGATAGTAGCCATTGACAACGGTGATCCACCAACACACAGCTTGCCATAGGAGGACGTGCGTGCGTGAATCAGAAGACAGAGGAAAGCAGAGATTCAGAAGACAAAGCATCTCCAAAACTCCAACATATTCTCCATTCCTGCATAACAAGTAACCTTTAATTCATGCTCTCTTGTTTCTTCGCAATTCAACTGATAAACATAATTGACTTCCTAACTAAGATTTACAAGTTAACCATAGATTGCTTCAAACTAACAATCTCCGTGGTATTCGACCCTTACTCACGTAAGGTATTACTTGGACGACCCAGTGCACTTGCTGGTTAGTTGTGCGAATTTGGATAGCAACACTTTTAGTAACATTAACATACAAATTCGTGCACCAAGTTTTTGGCGCCGTTGCCGGGGATTGTTCGTGTTTGGACAACTAACGGTTCATTTTTGTTGCTTAGATTAGGAAAAATTTCTCTTTTTAGTTTAGAGTCTCTTATTGTTGTCGTGTTAAAATTTTAGAATCCTTATTTTCCTTTTCTTAAAATCTTTTTCAAAAAAATTATTTTTCTATTAAATCCTGTGCCAAACTTTAAGTTTGGTGTTTTCTTGTTGATTTTTCTGTGTTTTTCGAAAATTTTAGTTAGATTTTCTAAAAATTTTAAGTTTGGTGTTCTTCCTTCATGTTCTTGTGTTCTTGTGAGTCTTCAAAGTGTTCTTGAGTTTTCCTTGTGTCTTGATCTTAAAATTTTTAAGTTTGATGTTCCTTGGTGTTTTTCCCTCCAAAAATTTTCGAAAACAAGGAGAATTAGATCTAAAAATTTTAAATCGTGTGCTATCTTATTGCTTTTCTCTCTATTTTAAAGCATCTTCTTCGAAAATCAAATTTTAAAATTCAGATTTTTTTCAAAACTTCCTAACCACTTTCTCTCTCCTCAATTTTTCGAAAATCTTCACCCATTTTTATTTATCTTTATCTTATTTTCAAAATAAATAAATAAATAAATAAATAAAAATATTTTCTCTATTTTACATCATCTCCCTTTCTCCATCATGGACCTAAGCGGAAATGAACAGTTCAGGAGGACTCTGGGGTCATATTCTAACCCCTCTACTGCTTCATATGGGAGTAGCATCTGCATACCCTCCATTGGAGTCAGTAGCTTTGAGTTAAATCCTCAGCTCATTATCATGGTGCAGCAAAGTTGCCAGTATTCCGGTCTTCCACAGGAAGAATCTACAGAGTTTCTGGCACAGTTTCTACAGATTGCTGACACAGTACATGATAAAGAAATAGATCAGGATGTCTACAGACTATTACTGTTTCCATTTGCTGTAAAAGATCAAGCTAAGAGGTGGTTGAATAACCAACCTAAGGCCAGCATAAGGACATGGAAACAGCTGACAGAAAAATTCCTGAATCAATACTTTCCCCCAAAACGGATGACACAGCTAAGGCTGGACATCTAAGGCTTTAAACAAGGAGATAGTGAATCTCTTTATGATGCCTGGGAGAGATACAGAGAGATGCTACGAAAATTCCCTTCTGAAATGTTTTCAGAGTGGGTTCAGTTAGACATCTTCTATTATGGGCTTGCTGAAGGAGCTCAGATGTCTCTAGATTACTCAGCTGGTGGATCTATCCACATGTGAAAGACAATTGAAGAGGCTCAAGAGCTCATTGATACAGTTGCCAGGAATCAGCATCTGTACCTAAGCAGTGACCCTTCCATGAAAGAAGAGGTTAAAACAGCAACTGCTGAACTCAGTCCTGTAAAACAAGCTGCTGAATTCAATCAGCAATTGGACTTTCTAACAAAGCAGTTAGCCGAATTCAAAGATATACTACAAGAGACAAGGATGGCTAATATACATATGGAAGAACAGTTTAAGCAAACAAAGCAGCAGCTGTCAAGGCAAATAACAGAAGAATGCCAAGCAGTTCAATTAAGAAGTGGGAAAACATTAAATACCCTACCTCAAGGCAGCAAAAAGCTAAGAAATGAGCAAACCACCCAAAATTCACCTGAGGACAGTAAGAGCCCAGGGAAAAGTAATTTTGGAACTAAAACGCCAGAAATTTGGTGGAAAGCTGGCGCTGAATGCCCAGACCATGCTCAGGACTGGCGTTCAACGCCAGAAACAAAGCAGGACTGGCGTTCAACGCCAGAAATAGGCAAGGATCTGGTGTTGAATGCCCAAAATGGGCAAGATCTGGCGTTGAACGCCCAAAATGGGCACAGTTCTGGCGTTCAGACGGCAGGAACAGACAAGGAGTTTAACGTCACTCCAGTTTTTAACTCTGGCACTCAAATGCCAGTGAGGGATCAGACACACACAAATGCTGATAGCAACCCCTCTAAAAAGGCTTCTTCAACCACTTCTGTAGGCAATAAACCTACAGCAACTAAGGTTGAAGAATATAAAGCCAAGATACCTTATCCTCAAAAACTCCGGAAAGAGGAGCAGGATAAGCAATTTGCTCGCTTTGCAGATTATCTCAGGACTCTTGAAATAAAGATTCCATTTGCAGAAGCACTTGAGCAAATACCTTCTTATGCCAAGTTCATGAAAGAGATCTTGAGTTATAAAAAGGATTGGAGAGAAACAAAAAGAGTTCTCCTCACTGAAGAATGCAGTGCAGTCATTCTGAAGAGCTTCCCTAAAAAGCTTAAAGACCCTGGGAGTTTTCTGATACCATGCATATTAGAAGGTCAATGCACCAAGACAACTTTATGCGATCTTGGGGCAAGCATCAACCTAATACCTGCATCCACTATCAGAAAGCTTGGCTTAACTGAAGAAGTTAAACCAACCCGGATATGTCTCTAACTTGCTGATGGCTCCACTAAATACCCATCAGGCATGATTGAAGACATGATTGTCAGAGTTGGGCCGTTCGCCTTTCCCACTGACTTTGTTGTGCTGGAAATGGAGGAGCACAAGAGTGCTACTCTCATTCTAGGAAGACCCTTCCTAGCAACTGGACGATCCCTCATTAACGTCCAACAGGGGGAAATAACCCTGAGAGTCAATGATGATGAGTTTAAGTTGAACGCTGTCAAAGCCATGCAGCATCCTGACACATCAAAAGACTGCATGAAAGTTGATCTTATTGACTATTTGGTAGAAGAGATCAACATGGCTGAGAGTCTCGAATCAGAGTTGGAAAACATCTTTAAAGATGTTCAGCCTGATTTAGAGGATTCAGAGGACATGAAAGAGCCTCTGAAATTTCTTCTGGAAGAAGAAAAACATCCTAAACCCGAGCTCAAGCCATTACCACCATCCTTGAAATATGCATTTCTGGGAGAAGGTGACACTTTTCCAGTGATCATAAGCTCTGCCTTAAATTCACAGGAAGAGGAAGCACTTATTCAAGTGCTAAGGACACACAAGACAGCTCTTGGGTGGTCCATAGGTGACCTTAAGGGCATAATCCCAGCTAGATGCATGCACAAAATCTTATTGGAGGATAATGCTAAACCAGTGGTTCAACCACAGAGACGGTTAAATCCAGCCATGAAGGAAGTAGTGCAGAAAGAGGTCACCAAATTACTAGAAGCTGGGATTATTTATCCTATTTCTGATAGCCCCTGGGTGAGCCCTGTCCAAGTCGTCCCAAAAAAGGGAGGCATGACAGTGATTCATAATGAAAAAAATGAACTGGTTCCTACAAGAACAGTTACAGGGTGGCGCATGTGTATTGACTACAGAAGGCTCAATACAGCCACCAGAAAGGATTATTTTCCTTTACCATTCATAGACCAGATGCTAGAAAGACTAGCAGGTCATGATTATTACTGCTTTTTGGACGGCTACTCAGGCTATAACCAGATTGCAGTAGATCCTCAGGATCAAGAGAAAACAGCATTCACATGTCCATCTGGAGTGTTTGCTTATAGAAGGATGCCATTTGGGTTGTGTAATGCGCCTGCAACCTTCCAGAGATGCATGCTCTCTATTTTCTCTGATATGGTGGAAAAATTTCTGGAAGTCTTCATGGATGACTTCTCAGTATATGGAGACTCATTCAGCTCCTGTCTTGATCACCTGAAACTTGTTCTGAAAAGATGTCAAGAGACCAACCTAGTTTTAAACTGGGAAAAATGTCACTTCATGGTGACTGAAGGGATTGTTCTTGGGCATAAAATCTCAAACAAGGGAATAGAGGTGGATCAAGCAAAAATAGAGGTAATTGAAAAATTACCACCACCTGCCAATGTTAAGGCAATCAGAAGCTTTCTGGGGCATGCAGGATTCTATAGGAGGTTTATAAAGGATTTTTCAAAAATTGCAAAACTTCTAAGCAATCTGCTAGCTGCTGACACGCTATTTATGTTTGACACAAAGTGCCTGCAGGCGTTTGAAACGCTGAAAGCTAAGCTGGTCACAGCACCAGTTATTTCTGCACCAGACTGGACATTACCATTTGAGCTAATGTGTGATGCCAGTGATCACGCCATTAGTGTAGTGTTGGGACAGAGGCATGACAAGCTTCTGCACGTCATTTATTACACTAGTCGCGTTCTAAATGATGCCCAGAAGAATTACACAACCACAGAAAAAGAATTACTTGTAGTGGTTTACGCCATTGACAAGTTCAGATCATACTTAGTAGGATCAAAAGTGATTGTGTATACTGATCATGCTGCTCTTAAATATTTACTCACAAAGCAGGATTCAAAACCCAGGCTCATCAGATGGGTGTTGCTTCTGCAAGAGTTTGATATAGAAATAAGAGACAGAAAAGGGACAGAGAACCACGTGGCTGATCATCTGTCCCGGATAGAGCCAGTAGAAGGGACGCCCCTCCCCTCTCTTGAGATCTCTGAGACTTTTCCAGATGAGCATTTATTTGCCATTCAGGAAACACCATGGTTTGCCGATATTGCAAACTATAAAGCTGCAAGGTTCATACCCAAGGAGTACAACAGGATACAAAAGAAGAAATTAATTATTGATGCAAAGTACTACTTGTGGGATGAACCCTATCTCTTTAAGAGATGTGCAGACGGAATAATCCGTAGGTGTGTGCCTAGAGAAGAAGCACAGAGGATCCTATGGCATTGCCATGGATCTCAATTTGGAGGCCATTTCGGAGGTGAGCGAACAGCCACCAAGGTCCTCCAATGTGGCTTCTATTGGCCCACACTCTATAAAGATTCCCGAGAGTTTGTACGTAATTGTGACAGTTGCCAAAGAGCTGGTAATCTGCCTCATGGTTACGCTATGCCTCAACAAGGAATCTTGGAAATTGAGTTGTTTGATGTATGGGGAATTGACTTCATGGGACCTTTCCCACCATCATACTCAAACACTTATATTCTGGTGGCAGTTGACTATGTATCAAAATGGGTTGAGGCCATTGCCACACCCACCAATGATACTAAAACAGTGCTGAAGTTCCTCCAGAAACATATCTTTAGCAGGTTTGGTGTCCCTAGAGTACTAATCAGTGATGGGGGCACTGACTTCTGCAATAAACAACTTTACTCTGCCATGGTTCGGTATGGAATTCGCCATAAGGTGGCTACTCCATATCATCCACAAACTAATGGGCAAGCTGAAGTCTTTAACAGAGAATTAAAGAGAATCCTAGAATGGACAGTAAGTACCCGTAGAAAGGATTGGGTATGGAGCTTGGATGATGCTCTGTGGGCTTACAGAACAGCATTCAAGACCCCTATAGGGACCTCTCCATACCAACTTGTGTATGGTAAGGCATGTCACCTGCCCGTGGAACTGGAACATAAAGCCTACTGGGCAACCAGATTCCTAAACTTTGATGCCAAATTAGCAGGAGAAAAAAGATTGCTCCAGCTAAATGAGCTAGAGGAATTCAGATTCACAGCTTTCGAAAATGCCAAGCTTTATAAAGAGAAATAAAAAAAGTGGCATGACAGAAAGCTGTCATCTAGAATCTTTGAGCCAGGATAGAAGGTTCTGCTGTTCAACTCTAGACTCAGGCTATTCCCCGGGAAATTGAAATCCCGGTGAAGGGGACCATACGTGATTACAAGTGTATCACCATATGGTTATGTGGAGCTTCAAGATATTGATTCTGATAAGAGGTTCATTGTCAAAATGGACAGAGAATCAAGCACTATCTTGAAGGCAAAGTTGAGCAAGAGTGCTCAAGGCTGAAGCTAGACTAAAAGCTCAGCAAGGTCCAGCTAAAGACAATAAAGAAGTGCTTGCTGGGAGGCAACCCAGCCATGGGGCATCAATCCTCTAAGCATTTTGTCCTATTTTTATTTTTATTTTTATTTGTTTATATAAAGTTCACTGACACTAAGGTAAAGAATCAATTGCATAAATTCACAGGGTTACAGAAGGAATCTGCATTCAAAACAGAGAAAAAGAGCTCACTGGCAAGAAAACGCCAGTGAAAGTCTATTTTGGGCGTTCAGCGCCCAAAAGGGGCATCCAGTGGGCGCTGAACGCCAGTAAAGATAGCTATCTGGCGTTCAACGCCAGAAAAGGGCAACAACTGGGCGTTGAACGCCCAGGAGAGCAGCATTTGGGCGTTGAACGCCCAAAACAGGCAGTGTTTGGGCGTTCAAACGCCAGGATAGTGGGGAGGAGGTAAAAATCATTCTTCTTCATATTTTTTCATTCTAATTTTAAAAATCCATGTTTTCAATTCATGATTTCTTGCATAAACATGTTAAGAACCTTGATTTCGAAAATCCCTCTTTAAAAATATCAAATGTATCTTAATCCATAAGCACCAATCCTCTTTTCAAATTCAATCCAACTCTTTTCAAATCTTTTTTTTAAACAAATCTATCTTTTCAACTCATCAATATCTTTTTCAAAATCTCCACTTTATCTTTTTCAAAATCTAGATATATCTTTTTCAAAAATCTTTCATATCTTTTCAATTTTAAACTATATTCTCTCTTATCATATCTTTTACCTTATCTTTTTTTTAAAAAATCTTTCTATCCTATCTTTTCCAAATTTTCGAAAACCCACCCCCCCATCCCTTTAAATATGGGTTTGGCCTCCCTCCCTTTCCATCAAAAATTGCACCTAGCTCTCCTTCTATCCCTCTCCGTTCTTTTCTTTTGCTTGAGGACAAGCAAACCTCTAAGTTTGGTGTGTTTATCCGAGATCACTAAGATCATGGCTCCTAAAGGAAAACAACCCACTCCAAGAGGCAAGAAAGAGAGCACTCCAAAACCACTTTGGAATCAAGGGAAGTTCTTATCTAAAGAACACTCGGACCATTATTACAAAATAATGGGTCTGAGATCAGTGATCCCGGAAGTTAGATTCAATCTGAAAGAAGATGAATATCCGGAGATCCAGGAGCAAATTCGAATCAGGAACTGGGAAGTCCTAGCTAATCCTAAAACGAAAGTGGGGAGGAACATGGTCTAGGAGTTCTATGCTAATATGTGGCAAACAGACAAGCAGAAACTATCTGGGACTGCTTTCTATGGCTATCGGACCGTGGTCAGAGGAAAGATTGTTCATACCCACCCTGACATGATCAGGGAGATCTTAAAGCTACCTCAGCTGAAAGATGATCCAGACTCCTTCAACAGAAGAATGATGAGAACAGATAAGGGCCTGGACAAGATTCTAGAGGATATATGTATCCCTGGAGCCAGGTGGACCACCAACACAAAGGGTGTCCCAAATCAACTCAAAAGAGAAGATCTCACACCAGTCGCCAGAGGATGGCTGGACTTCATTGGGCATTCTCTGTTGCCCACTAGCAACCGTTCTGAAGTCACTGTTAAAAGAGCAGTGATGATCCATTGTATCATGATGGGAAAAGAAGTAGAAGTTCATCAGCTGATCTCAGCTGAACTCTACAAAATTGCTAACAAAAATTCTAAAGAGGCCAGGTTGGCTTATCCAAGCGTGATTTCTCTGTTCTGCAAGGATGCTGGAGTAAGGATGGGAATAACTGAGTATATCTCAGTTGAGAAACCAATCACCAAAGCATCAATGGAAAAATAACAAGCACAGGATGATTCCATCAAGAAGAAAACACAGGAATTTCTCCCATAAATCCCTCAGTCTGAATACTGGGAGTATCTTGAGACGTCTGTTACCAAGATACGGGAAGTTATGGAACAAATAATAAAAGAACAAAAGGAACACAGTCAAATTCTTACCTATTTGTTTAAAGAACAAGAGGAGCAAGGGCGTGACTTGAGGGACTTGAAGTGCCAGAAGTTATCTCTTGAAGGACCAAGCACTCCAAAGATCCGAGGAACACCCATTTCCCATAACAAAGGTTGTTAAATTCCAATTTCTGCTTTAACTCTGTGATAGTGTCATTATAGAAGTTCACCTTAAGAGTCATATAGTAGCAATTAGTATCTATTTTGATTTTATCTCCAATTAAGCCATAGTTTATTTTTCTCATCATCAGCAAACATGAATAAAATAGTAGATCTTTTGAATAAGAAGCAATAAAATTTCGAGTTTTTAATAAGAGAAATTCTAATTAGTTACATGTGGTGGCAATATTTTCTGTCTTCTGAATGAATGCTTGAACAGTGCATATGTCTTTTGAATTTGTTGTTTAAGACTGTTAAATATGTTGGCTCTTGAAAGAATGATGAACATGAGACATGTTATTGATAATCTGAAAAATCATAAAATGATTCTTGAAGCAAGAAAAAGCAGCAAAAAAAAAGCCAATAGCCCTTAAAACCAAAAGGCAAGGGTAATAAAAAGGATCCCAAGGCTTTGAGCATCAGTGGATAGGAGGGCCTAAGGGAATAAAATCCTGGCCTAAGCGGCTAAACCGAGCTGTCCCTAACCATGTGCTTGTGGCGTGAAGGTGTCAAGTGAAAACTTGAGACTGAGCGGTTAAAGTCAAGGTCCAAAGCAGAAAGAAGAGTGTGCTTAAGAACTCTGGATACCTCTAATTGGGGACTTTAGTAAAGCTGAGTCACAATCTAAAAGGTTCACCCAATTATATGTCTGTGGCATTTATGTATCCGGTGGTAATACTGGAAAACAAAGTACTTAGGGCCACGGCCAAGACTCAAGAAATAGCTGTGTTCAAGAATCATCATACTGAAATAGGAGAATCAATAACACTATCTGAATTCTAAGTTCCTATAGATGCCAATCACTCTGAGCTTCAATGGATAAAGTGAGATGCCAAAACTGTTCAGAAGCAAAAAGCTACTAGTCCCGCTCATCTAATTAGAATCTGAGCTTCACTCAAAAACTCTGAGATATTATTGCTTCTCAACCTATTAGTCTTCTATTTTATTTGTCTAGTTGCTTGAGGACAAGCAACAGTTTAAGTTTGGTGTTGTGATGAGCGGATATTTTATACGCTTTTTGGGGTTAATTTCATATAGTTTTTAGTATATTCTAGTTAGTTTTTAGTTTATTTCCATTAGTTTTTAGGAAAAATTCATATTTCTGGACTTTATTATGAGTTGTGTGTTTTTCTGTAATTTCAGGTACTTTTCTGGCTGAAATTGAGGGAGCTGAGCAAAAATCTGATTCAGGCTGAAAAAGGACTGCTGATGCTGTTGGATTCTGACCTCCCTGCACTCAAAGTGGATTTTCTGGAGCTACAGAACTCGAAATGGCGCGCTTCCAATTGCATTGGAAAGTAGACATCCAGGGCTTTCCAGCAATATATAATAGTCCATACTTTGCTCAAGGATAGACGACGTAAACTGGCGTTCAACGCCAGTTCTCTGCCCAATTCTGGCGCTAAAGGATTAAAAGTTGGAGTTCAACGCCAGAAATGGATCCAAACCTGGCGTTGAACGCCCAAAACAGCCTTATGCACGTGAATTGTTTAAGTCTCAGCCCCAGCACACACCAAGTGGGCCCCAGAAGTGGATCTCTGTACCATCTGTCAGAGTCTACTCACTTTTTGTAAACCTAGGCTACTAGTTTAGTATTTAAACAACTTTTAGAAACTTATTTTGCATCTCATGACATTTTTAGATCTGAATTTTGTACTCTTTAACGGCATGAGTCTCTAAACTCCATTGTTGGGGGTGAGGAGCTCTGTTGTGTCTCGATGAATTAATGCAAGTATTTCTGTTTTCCTTTCAAACATGCGTGCTCCTATCTAAGATATCCATTCGCGCCTAACTGTGGAGAAGGTGATGATCAGTGACACTCATCACCTTCCTCAAACCATGAATGTGTGTCTGACAATCACCTCCGTTCTACATCAGATTGAATGAATGTCTCTTAGATTTCTTAATCGGAATCTCCGTGGTATAAGCTAGATTGATGGCAGCATTCATGAGAATCCGGAAAGTCTAAACCTTGTCTGTGGTATTCCGAGTAGGATTCTGGGATTGAATGACTGTGACGAACTTCAAACTCACGAGTGCTGGGCGTAGTGACAGACGCAAAAGGATAGTAAATCCTATTCCGGTATGACTGAGAACCTGCAGATGATTAGCCATGCGGTGACAGCGCATCTGGACCATTTTCACTGGAAGGATGGATGGTAGCCATTGACAACGGTGATCCACCAACACACAGCTTGCCATAGGAGGACGTGCGTACGTGAATCAGAAGACAGAGGAAAGCAGAAATTCAGAAGACAAAGCATCTCCAAAACTCCAACATATTCTCCATTCCTGCATAACAAGTAACCTTTAATTCATGCTCTCTTGTTTCTTCACAATTCAACTGATAAACATAATTGACTTCCTAACTAAGATTTACAAGTTAACCATAGATTGCTTCAAACCAACAATCTCCGTGGGATTCGACCCTTACTCACGTAAGGTATTACTTGGACGACCCAGTGCACTTGCTGGTTAGTTGTGCGAATTTGGATAGCAACACTTTTAGTAACATTAACATACAAATTCGTGCACCAATTACAAGACCACAATAGGTTGGTCTCAAAGGGGGTAAAAGGAAGAGTAATATTCATTTGACTAAAAAAGAAGTCGTACGCATAGAAAAAGGGGCGATCTCTGACAACTCAGGTAGAAAAACAAACCCTTTCCTCAGAATCGGGAGGTACAAGCTCATAGTTCTTTTCCTCACTATCACTACTACAAACCCTATGAAATTGCCTAAGTTTCTGACAAAACTCAGAATAAACCAAAGAAACACACAAAAGAACCATCGAATCCACCCAATCAGCCATGCCCTCAGGGACTTGGGAAGATATCTCAACAATGTTCTTGCGAGAAGACATGAGGTCAACTAGTCCTACAGCAAGAAAGAAGAAAATAGATTACTAACCCAAACATCTCGGACAAAGTCAAAATCAACTCATAGCAGAACATGATTCAAGCATACAAAATAGGTAAAAGGAAAACCCCAAGACAAGGTCCAGGGGCATCCTTTGGAGGCAGTGACAGACCAAGGACTCAGGAAACCTACAAGCCTACATCTCGATACGCCCTAACAAGAAAACAATAAACCCTTTTTTCCTGATATTCTTTCAACTAAAGCGACATTTTGAGAAGAAAGCTACGAGCCACAGATCATCAAAATAAACTACCTCCCAGATTCACTATCCCAGTTTTGATCAACGAACGAAGCTACTAAACAACAAAATATCATCAAAGACGCAACCTTTTCTTCAGAGAAATAAAATCCCCCTCCGAACAAACAAAGTAAATCAAAACAAAGCATCGATCATCTCTTACAAAGGTTCAGCAGCAAGGAAAGCTATCAACAGGGCAAAAATCAAGGGGCAATCTTTGCAGAAGTAAACAAATACAGTTTTCAAAGTATCAAAAAAACAACCAGAAGCGACAGCAGAACATGCAAAGCCCTAGAAGGCCTCAACAGAAATACCAGGAGTACGCATAAAGACGAAAAGAAACCAGAAAAAATATATCACAGTAACAAGCAAACATAAGACTACAAAAAGGCTCAAGCTTTCCCAACGTACATTCGGTCAGAATCAAAGTCTTATAAGAAAAAAGGATGAGAACAATGAAAAGAAGAACCAACCTGAGCAAAGGAAGAAGTTTCGTAGAAGATCGAAGACGGAGGGATAGAATCGCCTTTCGAGCAAAGAGAGACACCAAGAAATCACCAAATAACGTCGCAGGAAAGAAATGTGAAAATCGCAAACTTCAGGAAACAGAAAGGGAGAAAGAGAGAAAGAAAGGGGAAGTCACAAGTAAAAACGGAGAAGAGAAACCGTTTCTGTGTGTAAAGTTCAAAATAAAAAGCCAAGGGAAACGGGGCAATTAAAACCAATTAATGAAGGTATAAAACCCTCGCACATTCCCAAGAACAGAGCGCTAATATAAAAGCGCGCGCTTTCAGAAGAAAACGTTCCACATTCAAAAAAGGAAAATTCTACAAAGAAAGAAGTCAACAAATGTTCGAGTTCGGCTTCACCAGAGAAGGATCGAAATCTTAAAGAACTAGGACTCGACCTCAAAAAGAAAGACCGAGCTCAAGCAGGGGCACTGTTCACACCCTGGGTCGAGCTATCCGACCCGGGATGTTCAGTAACAAAGCGACCGACCTCTTCAGGTCAGGCTATCCGACCTCTTCTGAAAGAGTTCGGCCAAATCGACAGGAAAGCCCAGTAAAGGGCCCAAATAGAGGAACACAATCCAAATCCAAAGGCAGTCCAAGCCTATAGAGATAAAGGCGGTTCCCTTGAAGATAAGCTGACCTCACCCAAAGATAAGATAAGATAAGATAACTAACTTATCTTATCTAAAAAGGTCACTCCACACCATTATAAATACACTGGAGCACCCAGGTATAACTCATACTCTGATTCTACTAAAAACCTGCTTGATACCCATGCTAATTTAAGCATCGGAGTCTCTTGCAGGTACCCCTACCCTCCGGTGACGAAAGATCAGCAGCGCATCCAATCTAACAAGTCGGACACGACAGCTCCGGCCGCCACTCACAGTCGGACACGTTATCTCCGATCAGCCCAGAAGATCTCGTCCGAGATCGACCTACAGTTTCAGGTAACCCTCGAAACAATAACCAAATTTAATTAATTAACAAATGATAATTTAATATTAATAATGATAATGATCATTATTATTCAATAATAATAATAATAATAATCTTTCTTTTTATTAAAATACTCATATAACTGAATTAATATAAATATTTAATAAAAATAAAGGATGAATTTTTAGTTTGAAGGATAATACAATTGAATATTTTTGAAGATTTTAAAGATGTGAGTAAATAAGTGATATAATAGAGAAATGCTTCTGAATTAATATACACATGCATGTCGTCACCTCATTTTTTTATAAATCGAAAGTAACGTTTACCCATTAAATTTATTAGTTACTCAATGGATTCATCTTATTTATTGGCATAAAAAATTTTTTTTCATTAATTTTAGTAAAGAAATCTATGACATAAAATAAAATAAAATAAAGTCAGTATATACTTTTTAGATCGCTCAATTTTCATTAAGCGTAATAGAAATTATAAAAACCAAAAAATAATTACTTGAGTTTTTCATAATTCCTATATATAAGCTTTTTTTTTAATAAAGTCTATATATATTTATATTTGTTTCTTATATAACAATAATATTATCTATATTTATATACTTTTTTTAGTTCTTTCCTAAAAATATTGGCACATAATTAATGTAGATAATATATATACCGAATAAATATCTCTATTGAATTAATTATAAAAATTTATAAAAGATAATAGAATAAGTTTTATCTAATTATATCAAGTATCTCCATTAAAATTATTAGCTAATAATTTGAATATAATTGATATAATTGAATTGATATAATTAATAAGATTGAGAGTATATAGCAATTATATCAATTATAATAATAATTAACGTGACTTCATATACAATAATTTAAATTATAATGGTCACCTAATTATACTTGAATATTATTTAATTTTAGATATTTTATAGGTAAAGCTTATTATCACATGAATTATCATTATTATTCAATAATAATAATAATAATTTTGAATTGATATAATTGATATAATTTTACTTCTCATTCATATGCAATAATTTTATCACTATATAGTTATATTAACAATAATTAATTAAATTCATAATTTTATTAATAGATAATTGTATCCACGATAATTCATGCTCTAATTTTCATTCATTTAATAATAGTTTGCAACTTATATAGTTCTTTTTCTTCTGCTTTAATCAGTATATAATAATAATAATATTTTATGAACATAAAATTAATTAGTTAACAAATTGAATTTTAATTATAGAGTTTTATTTTCTACTTGAATTTTTATTCATTAGTTATTTTATTTTTTATATTTACAGTAAATATTGAATATAAAAAAATAATATTGATTGTTATCTATTTTATTTATTTACAGTCATAATTAAATTTGATATAATTATAGTAAGTCTCTATAATTATAAAAATTTATATCTGCTTTATATATAGTAATAATATTATATATATTTATGAGATGAATTATATGATAAAGATGTAAGTTTACAGATTTTTCCTTTAATAGAATGAAGAGAGATTAATAAAGGTGGGATCCACATTTTAAATAATAATAAAATAATAAAAAATAACTATAAAAGGAATTATATTCTCTCTATATACCACTCCAATCTGTACAGTAGAGTGTCCCCTTATATATCTCTTCTTTTATCTCTTTCCTAAAAATTTTGGCATATATACTTAGCAAGTATCTCTATTTATATAATTTTTTCTAATTGTAGTAAGTATCTCTATTAAAAATTCGTACCGTGTACAATTAGTGTGTGTGTATATATATAAGTTGTAATAGTGAATTGTTACAATTATTTATCATCTAGAAAATTCGTACCTCAGACATAGTTTTTTTCTATTTATTATTTTTCATATCTGATGGCTACTAGCTTGACTCTATCAACAGTATTACGGATTTGAATCTTCTAAATTTTAAATTTTACTTTAGAAGATAAAGTATGATCTCTCACCATTTATTTCATAGGTGGGACCAAGAAAAAAATGAGAGAAACCATTCAAGGGTAAGAGATCACACTTTACTCTCTAAAATAAAAATTTAAAATTTAGAAGATCCAAATTTTAGTATTACCTATAGTAGATTATGTAATGAAAAAGTTTGGAAAATAAAGGCAAGGATTATAAGGTTATGGAAAGTCACATCCAAATTTTACAAGAGTAAGACAGCTTACCTAGAAATGGTTCTCATGGATGATAAAGTAGGTTGATTATTCTCCATCATTTTTTCAAGTGATACTAGGTTCAGTTTATAGATATTTTTTGTTCATATTTTAAATTTATCTGATAAGTAAACCCTTGGACGAATCAAAGACACTAAGATTTAATAGAGTTATAAGTGCTAATAATCTTTATTTTTAATTTGTTTTACAGTGTGATAAAATTAATTGTTCAATCAAGAATTATTTGGCAAAGATGTTTGAGAATGATCTGATCGAAGAGAAGGTTTATGTTTTCTCAAATTTTCTGATTGAGGAATCAAGCGTAATTTATCTTCCAATTGCACACGTGTGTAGAATAACTTTTAAGAAAGAGTCACGTATAGTAAATACGATCGATGATCGTAAAATTCCTGACAATCATTTTAATTTTCTCGATCATGCTGATATATTGAGACAAACAAATGAAAAATCTAACTTATTTGGTACGTAGTTAATTTGTATTATTATTATTGTATTGTTCAATTATTAAAATTTATTACTATCTATTAAAAAAATTGACAAATTCTAGGTGCTAATGGATAATGCACTCTTATTGTACATTAATATTTTGAGAATATTCAAATTATCATTAAAATCTGTATTATTTTATTCTCCTGATAAACAATTTTATAATTACGTTAATCATATAATTTTATATACTAACATTGATATAATGTTGTTTCAGGTATATGTTTTACAGGCATCAAAGGATAGTGTTGAGTTGTTATTCAGTAGGTTTAAATTATTTATTGTTTGTTGCAGAACTTTCGGCATTAGAATTTTCTATTAATTTGTTGTTCATTTTAAGCTGATTTTGATATGTTCTTATTTCACAATAAATCAACATATAAAACTTTGTTGGTGAATTTAAGTATTACTATATTATTTATCGTCACATTGAGTATATATGTCTGATTTATTGAAGAAAGTAGATTACTAATATCGGTTAATAACTATTGTACTGTTAATACAATTAATACTATATAAAGAAAAAAATAATACATAATATGTTATTTTTTTTATTAATTAAAAAATTATAATTTAAATTAATTTTAATACAACAAATTAAAATTATAATTTCAACCTTATCACATATATGGCACGGATTATTACACTTATACATTTATAAAATAGAGGAAAAAATATCATTTTAACATTTTACAGAGAGAAGAGTAGAATTTTCTCTTGATTTTAAAATACATGTGACATAGTTATATATGGTAATATTTATTTTTCATTGCAAACACGCCAAAGTTAAGATAATTGACTTATTTAATGTAAACGTATAGCTTATAATTGATCATTAAATTTTATTTTCAGACAACTTAATCTTAAACAAGATGATTAAATATATGATAGATTGTAGTAGTAATAGAGACAGCTGAAACAAAAAGGCATCGAGGTTTAGCTTTTTGATGATGTATCAAAGTATCAAACTCACCACCCCTTTGACAAAAGCATTTTTCTGCACACAATTACTGTGTACGAAAAAAAGTGTAAGAACCATCAAAGAAAATATAGTGCTATACTAATAAACATTTTTTATTTTTTCTTTCTTGTCAACTTAATTAAGATGATAAACCATATTATCTTTTTACATATTATTAATTATTATTTTAATTATGTCATCTATATGTAAAAATTAGTTATTAAATTAATTATTTATATAAAATATATTTTAAAATATAAAATATAAATTAAAAATTAACTAAATAATTTTGTATTCATATACAAATAGATAATAACTAATTTAGTGACTGATTTTTTGTACGCATGTAATATTTTTATTATACATTCTATTATTATTCTTTGCTTAAATTTTTATACAATTGTGGTTGCTCCGCTGTTGAAGCAAAGATATCTGAAAAGAAGGCACATTTTTTTGTGTGTCTAGTATATATATGTTTTGGCAGTAAAACTGCACAAAATTAAACTTAACATTCTAACTAGTAACATCAAGTAGTTAAAGGACAATAATTTATCAATTTATTAATACAATATATATAGTCATTTTTATGGCTAAATATATAGACATATATTTTATATATTACTTTATTAAGCCATTAATTTTAAGTTACAAATTTTCAGTTTATACGGTGCTAAATACTTTACTAAATTATTAAACTTACGACAAATAATAAGAGAGAAATATCAAATAAAGTCGAAAAGCTAATTCCAGTAAACAAAGGCATACCCTCCCATTATTTCACACCAATCAATCCCTACTTCAAAAAAAAAAAAAAAAAAAAAAAGACCTGTTGTCACTTGTTACATCAATAGCATCAAAATTGCTTCTTATGTATCCGCAAAACAATGGTGGCCGCCACCAATTTGACTCCAATTAGCAAGTTAACATTGTACACTAATTGCAAAAGTCAATCCATTAATTAGTAATTAATAATCTTAAAATGCTTGATTAATACCAATTCTCCTTGCTTTGCCTCCCTCAATAGCTAGGGCTTCACATCCTCATGAAAGCATTCTTCGTTCCTCTTTCATTGTCATCATATGATCATCGACATCCTTATTTACAAGAATTTGTAACCATTTGATTTTGAATAGAGCATCACAACTTTTTTTATTATTTCTCTTGAATATTTGAGTTGGTGGGAATTTGTGACGCACTTTGTTCTCCCACAATTTGAATTTTGAGTTTGAGTTTAGTTTCATAATTTTTTCCTTCGTAATATTTTTTCCCCTTTGTGGTGGAGGATATATTTGAGCTTTAGCTTTGTTCGTAGCCATAAATTGTAAATGATATAAGCTAAAATTTTTGTTAATTAATTTCTTGTGCCTTTTGTTCCTCAGTGCAAGATTGGTTTGGCACTAATAAGATGCCCACGTGTTATATTGAATGCACTTTTGTTTATTTTTGCATCCTTTCTAATTATTCAATTTCGACGGGTTCCCATTTTCAAAGTTCAAACCCATGTGAAACTCAAAGCAAGAAGATGTTGCTTATTTGTCGGATTTTTTTTGGTAGTAGACTTCAAACTGAAAGAGATATTTTCAATTTTAATTTTCATATATGATCACTAAAATTAAAGACATTTTTAATTTTTATATATGATCACCAAAATTAAAGATAATATATTTGGTAAAATTTTTTGAAGAGGTATCTGTACTTTTAAAATATTGCTGTACTTTTGAAAATAATTAAAATAAAATTTTTTAAAATTAACTTGTGCTTTTTATATTTTAAAAGTCTAATATAATCTCATATATTAATTAATCTTTAAACTTAACGCTTAAATTTATGTCTTTTATAATATTTTTAAATTTTAAAAAAATTCTATGAAACAAAATTGTTAGAGAAAGAAAAGGATAAAAAAAAATTTCTAATTAGATTTGCTCTTCATTTGGAATAAGAATTAAGTGTTGCTTTTTCGCCTTCCAGTACCGGAAGAACAGGTTCTCATCTTTGCCAACAGTCATACCACAATAAGAATTTCTATTCCACAATTCTCTAGCTTTCTCACAAGTAAATAGGCCATGTATAATTGTTTTTGTGTCTGCGTGACACCGCGGGCACGTAACCGGTCGAGAGGGCATTCTTTGGTGCTGAGCATGCCAGAAGAAAAGGAGGATTTTTGGTGGAGTTTTAATCTTCTAGAAATTTCGCCAAATTTTTTATTTTTACATATTCTTTCAATTTTATTAGGTACTCTCTCAATTTATCATTTGTATTTATTAAGAGTTATTTTTAATTTGACCAGATACTACATATTTTAAAAAATTATCTTTTAAGAGCTAACTTTTATAGATTATTTTTAAAAAATAAAAATTTTATTAAATTAAATCTAAATAGATCAGAGCACAACTTATGGGTTTAAGAAAGTCTTAAAGAGGTTCTAGAAAGAATTTTTTTTATTAGTTTTTTTATTAGATTATAAATAGCCTCTTAAATATAATATTTATGTAACACGTAAAAGTTTATACAGTTTGTTTATAACAATACTAGCATAATTTATTCACATATTTTAGAAATAAAAATAGACTAAAGGTATAATATAATATTAAAATTGTCAATTTCAGTAATTATACATTCAAAGCAATTTCGATTTTATTATTATTAACTTAACCAAACAATATTCATTCTAATTAATAACTTTTTTTTAATTAAAAGTTTCTAATCTACTAATCCAAACATGAGTTATACAGTTTGCTATATTCTTTATTTATTTACTAGTATTTTGTTTGGTTAAGAAAACTAAATATTCAGTTTAGGAATAGATATACATTCTAAAGAAAGCAGTTCTCAAATGAAATTACAACGTTTTTTACAACTATAATATTCTAAAGAAAAACTTGTAGTAAAGATAAGATAACTAAAAGAAAGAATTTAGTTATCTAATTATAGCAAGAGTTGTTATTTATTTCAAAGATTGTCCGTAAATATCTATGAAAATAACAGTTTGTAATTAGGGTTAAGCCGTTGTCCGTGAGATATTTATAAATGGTGAGGCGGTAACACTTTATTGCAAAAGTTAAAAGAGAGAAGAAAGCAAAAACAGATGGCTTTTGATAAAGAAGAAAGTGTTGAAGGTTCAACATCACCTTCATTGTCATCAAAGCAAAAGAGCCTTGAAGAATGGCTTCCGATAACCGCTTCAAGAGAGGCAAAATGGTGGTACTCTGCTTTTCACAACCTGACGGCTATGGTGGGCGCCGGTGTTCTAAGTCTTCCTTATGCAATGTCACACATGGGATGGGGTCCTGGAATCACTGTGATGATCCTGTCATGGATAATCACGCTGTACACGCTATGGCAAATGGTTGAGATGCACGAGATGACACCGGGAGGGAGGAGAAATGACAGGTACCATGAGTTGGGGCAAGAAGCATTCGGTGAAAAGCTTGGTTTGTGGATTGTGATTCCGCAACAACTGCTGGTTGAAGTTGGTACTTGTATTGTGTACATGGTTACTGGAGGCAAGTCTTTGAAAAAGGTTCATGAAACCTTTTGTCCTGAATGCACGCCAATCAGGACCAGTTATTGGATCATGATCTTTGCTTCTGTCAACTTCGTGCTTGTGCAGCTCCCCAATTTCAACTCTATTTCTGCCATCTCTCTGGGTGCAGCAGTGATGTCTCTGACTTACTCGTTCATCGCTTGGGGTGCATCCATCAAGAAAGGAATTACACCAGACGTATCTTATGACTTGAAAATGAAAAGCACGAGTGATGGTGTGTTCCATTTCTTGTCTGCATTGGGAGATGTGGCATTTGCATATGCGGGGCATAACGTAGTGTTAGAGATTCAAGCAACAATGCCTTCATCAGCGGAGAAACCTTCCAAGATAGCAATGTGGAAAGGGTGTGTCTGGGCATACATTGGAGTTGCAATATGCTACTTCCCTGTTGCTTTTGTTGGCTACTACATGTTTGGAAATGCCGTGGAGGATAACATCCTTATCACACTCGAACATCCTGCTTGGCTTGTTGCCATAGCTAATCTCTTTGTTGTCATCCATGTCGTCGGAGGCTATCAGGTCACTTTTTTTTTATTCACTCATTTAATTTCGAAAATGTTTGATAACTAAAGAAAATCAGCCAAAAACAACCATAACTTACCTTATTTAATATTTATTAATTATTGCGATGTTAAATAAAGTAAATTCTGATTTTTTTGTTGTCTCCCTAGTATTACCCTTTAATTTCGCCCGTTGTTAAACCTACTCACAAGGAACGACGCATTTCATAATTTCATTCTTTTTTGATTTTTTTTTTCTTGTGCAACAGGTGTTTGCAATGCCAGTCTTTGACATGATGGAAACCTTTTTGGTGACACGATTGAATTTCTCACCTTCTTCTACCTTACGTGTCATAACTCGCACTCTATATGTTGGTATGTGATTATTATTATTATTATTATTATTATTATTATTATTATTATTATTATTATTATTATGATTTTTTATCCAAATAAAATAAATTAAAGAGACCTCTTATTATTATATTGTCTTAAATAAATTCTAGTTATACTTTTTTTTTAATGTAAATTCATTGCGAGTGTATATAATTTTACGATTTGTATGTAAATATCCTATACCTAGTAATGCTTTGTGTATGTAGTAGCACAACTTGGTCAATAATTAGGTTACAAAATTGTAGCACTCTAATGAATATTAGCTACCATTTAACTTTGCTATGATCATTTAGTAACCCTCGTAAACAAATTACAAATTCTATTTTGCAGGAATCACAATGTTAATAGCAATCAGCATCCCATTTTTTGGTTCTCTTCTTGGATTCCTTGGTGGATTTGCCTTTGCTCCGACCTCGTACTTTGTAAGCTATTTATATACATGTAACTATAAATATTTATCCAAACCACTGTATATGTATATACATGCTTAGTTGGTCTTATTTTATGTCTACTTGCAGCTTCCATGCATCATATGGCTTAAGCTCAAAAAACCTAAAAAATATGGTTTGTCTTGGACAATTAACTGGGTAAGTTTATTTGTATTCAATTACTAATAAACTCATCTTTAGTTTTGTAGATTATCAATGAGGACACTAACCAATTTTTTTTTTTTTTCCATTCTTGAATTTCAGATTTGCATTGTTATTGGAATATTAATAATGACACTATCACCTATTGGTGCTTTGAGGAATATCATTATCTCAGCCAAAAGCTACAAATTTTTCTCATGAGCCTACGATGATTATTATGTTGTTATTGCGCTCAATGTAATGTTAGTTGATGAGAATGTACATCAAGAATGAAATTAAGTACTTTTGAGACTCTATGCAACAAAAATTCTTGATGATCATATTTTTCTTTACAAAATATATGATGAGAATTGTATTGCGTTGCTTATGTATGATGAGAATTGTATTGGGCGTTACTTTAATTTGTAGGCTTTTTTATTTTGCCTTATGATCAAGTGCACCCGTATTATAGATTATTGATTGGACATCAAAATATTTTGCCAAATTTATTAATATTGCATCGGTGTACTCACATATAATATATTATTGCTCTGTTGTTTGACAAAGTTAACACTTTTCATAATCTTTGACTTACTTAATATTAGATCATATATTAATCAGAGTTAGGAAGTAAATTTTTTTTTATTAATGTCAATTAATCTTTTTAATTTTATACCATAAATTCTCTTAAATTCTAAATTCTCAAAAAAAAATAAAAAAATAATTAGTTAATACTAATTATATAAAAATTGATTCTATGTGGTTTTTCAATTAGTTAAAGAAACTGGCGCAGATAGTAAAAAGTTATTAAGTTGAATATTTAGGATTGGTTTGGGTTATAAAAGTGAATAGTGAAAGGTGAAAATTTTTTTTATCTAATTAACGACTCTCAACTATTAACTTCATATACATAAAGTTGAAGTCGACTGCACCTGAGTTTTCACCGTAGTGAAATTGAACATGTTTTTAGTGTTGATGGCGGCGTGAAGGGTCATGGTAAGTGAAGGCAGGTGCAAATGATTGGTGTATGTATGTGTATTTGAAGTGAATGAAGGTTTCCATGCATCCACGTGAAAGTGCATGGGTGAAAGGAGAGCGATGAAAGTGATGAGGATGGAATGTTGCCTTAGCTGATCCAGCAAGCTCAACACTAATTATATTATTAATTTATTATTTAAGTTTGTTATTCTTTCGGAGAGTGAAAAGGCACATGCAATCCAGCGTGACATCACATGCTTTGTTCCCAAGAGGCAATCAGAGCCGTCCGTCGTCATCCATGATTGCCTCCCTTGTCCCCTCACCATTCCAACACGCTGCCCTTCAATCCCCCCACACTCCTTCAACCGTGTGGACCTGGACCCCACACCTGTCACCCCCTCATTGGTCCTCCACCCAGGTCGGTGCGTGCTTTGATTTCATGCCCCCTCGCCCCCTCTAAATAAGTGAACCATATTTTCTCTTCTTCTTAACCTCTCATTCCTATAAGAGTTCATACCTCATCACAACTCAATTCAACACAAAGTGAGCTGAATCGTTTATTCTTCTGAAGATTATCAATTAAATGGAGCCTTCAATTTACCAAAGTGAGCTGAATCTGGAGGCAACAGAATTAAGGTTAGGTTTACCTGGAAGAACCAACAACAAGAGGTCTTCACCTGAAGACAGATCCATGAGCATCAGCATCAGCAAGAACAGCAGCGTTGACTCTAGTGGTCCTAGTAACGCTACTGATCACGATGACGACGATGATGACCATCAAAATTCTGTCCAACCTGCAAAGTAAGTCTTAATTGAAATTATAACAGATTATGTCAATGTTAATCTAGGGTTTATGACATGAATAATTGAAATTAATTAGTGGATGAATGATGATGCAGGGTTCAAGTAGTAGGGTGGCCACCAGTTAGATCGTTTAGGAGGAACAGTATGCAGCAACAAAAACAGAAGAAGGATGAACACAACAACAATAATGGTGATGGATCTGCGATGTACGTGAAGGTGAGCATGGCCGGTGCACCTTACTTGAGGAAGATAGATCTGAACATTTACAATAGTTACTCTCAACTCCTCAACGCCCTCCAGAATTTGTTCAAATGCAGTTTTGGTGAATATTCAGAGAGAGAAGGATACAACGGATCTGAATATGCTCCTACTTATGAAGATAAGGATGGTGATTGGATGCTCGTTGGAGACGTTCCATGGGAGTAAGTTCTTGTTCTTTCTTCTTCTATTTTTATTTTGAGAAGTGCTAGTGGCAGCAGATTTTATGACTCATTTTATCTAATGGTGGAGAATCACTCATTTTTGTTTTGCTGACTAAATGCTGGCCAAATTTTAATAAATCTACTGGTTCCTAGATTTTTTCTTTTATTTTTATTTTTATAATTAAAAGTAATTAGAAGAACATTTAATTCTTACGGTGCTTTTCCCTTTTCTATTAATTGCAGCATGTTCACGTGTTCCTGCAAGAGGCTTAGGATTGTGAAAGGATCAGAAGCAAAGGGGTTGGCTTCTTTATGACACACCGGCACCATAGCATACAGCAGAAATTAAATCTATCAAGGCAGAGCGATAATATTAATATATACACTTTTTTTTTTCCTTTAACTGAACTGGTTTTGAGGCCTGTTTCTTTGTTATAGTTCTCATCATCTGGTGAATCCTGCCAGAGTGGAGAAGATACATATATAGAGAAAGAGAAAAAGAAAATAAACAAGAAAAGAAAAATTACTGCTATATGTTTTAATTGTACAGAACATATTATATATATCTCGTCGTCCTTGTTGGATCTTTCTATATGTATTATGTAAGAGTTATATATATACAGAATAGATAAGATATCAAGTTTTTTCTTTATTCTCTATTTGATTTCAAGTCGTAAATCAATGGAAATTTGATTTTTATATAATACAAGCTTCGGAATTTCGATATATATGCTAACTAGTAACTACCCAATCTTAAAGAGTTCTTTGATTTGATGTACAATTAATTATACCTGATAATAATAATTGAAAAAAAAAAAAAAGAGGATAAGGTGTTCTCTGTTTGAATAGGCCTCAGATCTCTCCCTTACGAATGAGAATTCGAGAACTATAAGTGGATTATCGTTAATTACCGCGCACTTCCATTAAGATGGGGTATCAAATCAAAGGAAAATTTTGTGTCCTCGTATATTAGTTAAGTTAACTGACATGCTAATCTAATCTCAGAAGTTAGCGCTGCCTTAATAATTTCAAGTTTGCAACCAAAGACTACTACACAAATTTGATTTCGTTGAATTTCATTTTCATACTTCAATATAGATTTGGAAAAGTATATCGAAAACTCCAAATCAGCCAAAAATGAAATAACTTAATTAATTATAAATATAATAATTAATTTTATTTATTTATGATTTAAAATATTGGTTATTAAATGTTTCACTACATTCAAATTAGGAGGAGATACGTTCAGTATCATTGCAACGTAAATTACGGAAACTGATTCAATTAGCTTCGTTTCTTCACCCTCCTTTCTTTTCCAAATGCCTAAAACATGATAAATTAGAAAATAGATTCAGAAACCATTCAATTTATAAAAAAAAAAGAAACATTCTAATGCCTATCATAAACACCATCCACGTAGAGATTTTAGATTTATTCAGAAGCATTTGGCTGATTTTTGACTGGTACCCTCTTGATTCCTAGCATTATTGTATAGATTTTGGTTTCAATGAACGCCTAGTTGGGTTTAAAAATATGTGTTTTTAACAGAATCTCTCAAGAGGTATATTTGAAGGGTGTGTTGAACACAGATATAATGTTTGCTTCAAAGGCATCAGTAATACTACTGTATACTAAAATGCCATCAAAGTCAGCTATCAGCATAAAATATATTTTGAAATATAAATACACATTGAAAATAAATTAAACCACGTATGTATTTATACACAAATATATTGGTGGCTGATTTTAGTGGCTATTTTAGTATACAAATGGTATTTTTATACTTTTTTATATAATTTTTTTATAGTATAGATGATAAAATTGTTATCTTTCACTTTTTGCATAAACTTATTTGAATACAATAGGTGTACAAAAAAATATATATAAATATACAAAGGTGACATTAACACAAATCATCATGCCTACATGCAGATATAATAATTATTTAAAATATTAGTTTTGTAGTGAATGTGATAGAATAAGCGATGATTTATATAATTTCTGATATTTACTTACTTAAAAATCAAACAAATTCACCAAGATTACAATTCATGATGCATGATTTTCCATGTGGTGGAGAGATATCGGTTAATAACGTCAACTTCAACCTGTCGAGGAGATGCTAGAGTAGTACAAGAACTCGTGGGTTGTGGTGGGACATGACAGTGTCAATAATAATAATGGCAAAGCAATAATCTTGATATATTTGATATAAGAAAGAAGCAGCATGGGAACTTCCATACAAGGCAATAGGCGTTGTTAAGTCATATCTCATCAATCTCAAAATTGACTAAGCTCTATGGAAATTATTCTTGTCTACATTATAGGATCATTTTTATACTTTTCGGGCTTCATAAGAAACAAGAGGAATAACGTGTTTGAAGAAAATGACCATTCAATCAGTGTTACTTTTTTCATAAATGTCTCTTACTTTATCTCCTAATAGTAGTGCATAAATTGTCAGTCAATTAAGTTTCCAAAATATTTAAAACCACAATTAGAATTTAATTTTCATATAACAAGAGTATCAATTACATATCATCACAACAACAAAAATAACTATTTTTCACAATCAACACAAAAATAGTTAGAATACATATGACATTGAAATTATAATGGAAATTATTTAAAAATTGATTTGATGTCACATTTAATTTTCTATAAAAACTTATTTATTGTCAAAAAGGATTTTAATAAATCACCATCATTTAGAAATTTCGAAAACTACATACATTTTTATCTAATTCAAAGCCAATCAGTCACCAAAAAAAAAAAAAGCCAATCAAAAAACAACTTCCAGTAGCAACATTGATGCTAATGAAGCTGATAAAACAGAGTAGACAATAATAATTAATGGATAACCAAGTAGAACTGCATAATGTATGAAGAGTCCTGTGGCGGTTTAGAAAATAAATCCACAGGCACATTAGAAACTGTAAAATGAAATTAGATTTCCCCCTTGAGACCAATTTTTCTATTGAAATATAAGTAGATAAAATCTTTTATTTTTTTTTTTTTGGGTCAGGAAAGATAATATAGTTTTTTTTTTTTTTTTTGGTCAAGGAAAGATAATATAGTTAACATGGCATTAGCTGATATTAAGTGTGAGTAATTAGGACCTGACCCATCTGGATTGAACGTGCTATAAACCCAAAGAGCTTCCCCTATATCGTTGTCCGTGCTATAACCAAGCATGTTGTATAAATGGGCTCAGGCCCATATGTATTCATTGGGACTGTTCTAATTACTCTCTTTTTTTAGTATGGGGTTAAAGAATATATTGGACTGGGCCTTAGGCCCATAAGTAACAAAAAATCGGACTTTCGTCTGTTGCCTTTGGGCCTTTCCAATGTCCACAGTTGCGCCCGGTTTCTAGGTTTTTAAGATATGGTATGTCAAGTCCAAATTAAAAAAATGGCAAAAAAAAAAAAAAGAGAATATGCCAATGAGCCATAGCTCACACGGCATCCCGCTTCCTCCCCATCTCAAAGGTCTCAGGTTCGAGTCCTACTAGCTGCAACCGAGAAGAAAAAAAAATATGTAATATGTGAAATTTGCAGAAAATAAAGTGCGCTTTAAGTAAGTGTTGGAATTTTAAATCACGTTTTGTGCATAGCGATTTTTTTGGATATCTCTGGGAATGAATAAAAAAACACGTTTTAATTGCATTTAAATGCAACACGGAATAATTTAAATAATCCGATCACGGAATACAATTCAACTTAAAATTTTCATACAGCATATTCCAACTTATAAATAAAATGAATCTATAAAGATTAAGGACATTCATTAAGAAAACATTTGGCAAATTCGTGTGGGGTGGGTATTCCTTCCCACTGTGTGAATCCTTATCCTTTTATGAGCTAAGATGATCCCCATTTTAATCCAAATGATGGATACTAAGTTGGGAGTTCCCAACTTTAGGAGACAAGAATATCCAACCAATTCCCACTGGTTTACCCATTTGGGTTGACACTGTACCATCTCTTTCAACTCGTGATGTTTCCATTATCCTCTAATTTCCCTCAATACTTCTTCACTCTTATATAGTAAACCACTTTAATTTCGCACTAATTCTATAACTTTCTTCTACACTTTACTACTACTCTTAGTCATTCAATTAACAAAATAAGAAAGCATTTCAGTTTTCTCTGAAATAAAAAAAAAATCGAAAAAATGACAAATAGGTCCCTGACCTTTTGCCCTACGGACATTTTCGTTTCTTACCATTGAAAAATACTTTTAAGTCCCTAACCTTCACAAAACTTGGACGGATCAGTTCCTGACGGAGGCATTTGGACGAATCAGTCCCTGACGAAGGCATTTGGACGAAATGACTGATCCGTCCAAGTTTTGTGAAGGTTAGGGACTTAAAAGTATTTTTCAATGGTCAGGGACAAAAATGTCCACGGAACAAAAAGTTAGGAACCTATTTGTCCTTTTCTCAAAAAAACCATTATGTCATAAGACACATTAATTCTTCTTCATTTTCGACATGAAGAGAGGAATCAATATACCTCACTGAGCATGACCCTGGGAAGTGCTTAACACAAGAGCCTCTTGAGCTGTTGCTAATGGCATTTGAGTTGAATAAGTTAACAGTAGGTTAATAATTTATATGACACGTGTCAAGAGCCAAGCATACTTGCCCTTCCATGTTCTCAAATGGATCAAAATCCAATCATGATTGAGCAGAACAGAGGAAAAAGCAGGCAACTCGCACAACACAAACAAAAAAGCGGCATAATTTTCTGCTAGACTTAGCAACACCAATTGCATTCTTAAAGCAACTATTATCCATTTCACCTCTCCCATTTTTCAAATCCTCTAGGGTTACATCACTAATTAAAAATAATATGCACACCGGTCTAACCTTTTACAAGGTCCCACAATCCACTACAAAAATCTAAGCCCCACTATTAAAGCGCTTTCATCATGTTCCACTACACCCCCCACCAATTGACAGAAAAACAAAGAGAACAAGACCTATCAAGTGATCTTTTCTTCTTTTTTTTTCTTACAATTTCTTTTCCTACACTTTGAAACTTGCCAATACAAGAATGGGTCTGCTGCTATTTTCTAAGACTGACAATTTGCAATCAAACCCTGCATTGACAAGCCACAAATAAAGAGATATTATGGGATCTGACTTTGATTGCAACTTGATGCTTTCCAATTACTTAATTATGGAGCCTTGGAACAGACAAATAACTCATGGGCCACACAGTATTAGGTGAGTGGTAGATGGGACCAAGAAGTCATGCACCATATACCTAAGGTCTATGGAGGAGGGTTAGCTTCAGGCTTCACTATACTAGAGGTGTCCGGGGGTTGTGATTGGTATATCGCGGATGCAAGTGAGATTGGCATGATGCAGAGTGCCTTGGATTGAAGAAACTGCATGGCTGCTCCAACGTTTTCTTCCATAAGCTTAGCCACCTGTCTTTCTGTGCCATCATTTGACCACTTGTCCCAAGCCGGCCGGTTTCTTCCACCATCACCGCCTTCCTCCTGATAGTCACTTAGTTAAAATGGCTGAAGCGATTGAAAGACAACCAAAAACCAAAATTTTCCAACTCAATAATTAATTACCTCAACTGATGATAATGGGATGTCAGTTACCAGTGGTGCCACTGCACCAGCTCCACCCAATCTACTCATGCTCAAAACCTGAAAGGCAGATTAATTAACAGTCATTTGCATCTTCATTTCACATTGCTACAAATTCAAAATAGCCTCTTTTTTTTTGGACATGTTACATCATGGATTTAATAGCGATGTACTCCAACAAAGACCCTTCAAAGTGATTGGATAATGAAAAAGTAACTACAGGGCATTAAGCATTCTAAAAATGCTATCATATTCATTTGACTGTATCCATTGCAGATATTTCCTAGTCTACAGGAATATAATAACATTGGCCAATGGGTTCTCATCTAAAGTGACAACCACTTTGTGGAGTTTGTGGTCTTGAGTTTAATCTCAACTAATTGACCATTGTTGGGACTACGGACAGTGATAAGAAGGCATAGGTCAACAGGTTTGATTGATTGGCTAAAAGCAGTCATTAACAATAATCCAAGACCTAATTATGAAAGTAAATTAAAAAATAAATGCTAGTGACAAGCACAATAACTTACAAAAATAATTACCTTTACTTGGAGCCTTAAGAACTTGACATAATCCACAATTTCATCTAACATTGCAGCTCTATCCGTCTGATCAAGAGAAAAAGCACAATAATATTAAAAATGTTGGAACAATTCAGTGTTATTGTCTTTTTAATGAAACAGAGGGCAGTCATGCAAACAGAGCAAAACTGCCTTCAAAGAAATTATTAAAAGAAATATCCCCTGAAACCAGTAGATTAATTTCAAGCTTCAAGAAGTATAAAAAATTTAATACACATCAAGTCAAAATATGTGGGCATGGTATCCCTCTTTTTATCCTTTTCAAGCATGTTTTTGTTATTTATGCTCAAAGAAACAATTGCATGAAAAGTGGATCAGGAGATTTAATCTATATGTGGAGTTGCAGACAAGCACAATCTTAAACTGATTTGACAACTCAATAGGTCCAGAGGCAGATGCCATATTCTAAATCCAAAGAACACATTTAGTCATTTATATGAAAATAATTTTCAAGGTGCCAATTCGCTACATAAATTACATTATATATATATCTGTAAATATCATATCTACTGGAACAATATATTGACAGGGAAAAGACCAGAAGATTAAAACGAATACAGATCCTCCATATTTCTATGAAAATGGCTACTTCCTTCTATTGTATTTTCTATCAAATCTTCCTATTGAAAGACAAAAAATTGGAGGAAAAGTAAAAGATATTGTTTCTTAGGCCATATTTAGAAAAGCAAACCAACCCCTTGATATAAGTAATAACATCTATTTTAGTATTTATATTGTAAAAAGAAAGATAAGACCTATGATAGGCAATAGTGTTAGTGGAGATCTGATGAGCTAAAGAAGTAGTGAATGAACGATATCTACAATGCGGACAGAATGGCCAAATGCACACCATGAAAAGACCCATTTTTGTTTTAGGAGAAAGACATGAATAGACCTATTCACAAGTTGATAATAAACTAAAGTGTGGCATTATCATTTACAAATTCAAGCTAGAAAGGACAGTGGGGGATGATAATAGATATATCTCTGTAAATGTCAACGTAATACACCATCTTTTCTCACTTTTTTGGCTAAACAAGACAATATTCCTTTCCTTTTGTACTATTTCACTATTGCTAATGTTAAAGAGGATCACAAACCGCATTAGAGCAGTTACATACCTTGTTGACACTTGGAACCAGTTCTTGCAGAGCCCTGATTCTTTCTGCTATTCTTTCTCTGCGCAACTGTAACCATAAGGTAACATGAAGAAGTGAGCTACAAAATAAACACCCCATCTTTAAATTTTAACACCATAACCAGCAGACAGCATGTATTTGTGCAAATATCCCAAAGCTCACCCGTTCAGCTATGCTGTGTGGGTCTGTAGCCTGTCCTCTTCTAGCCCGCACCCTGGGACGCATTGTTGGAGGATGTGGAGCTGCCGGAATAGTAGTAGGCATTGGTTGGCCATGAAAAACCTGTTAAAAGATTACAGATGATCAGGGGGGCAAAATAAGGGGGGTGGGGAAACTAAAACAGCAACTCCTCCTCTGCCTCTCAGCGGCAAGACAAACAGTCCTGCCTCAGTACTTTGAGTAGGTCAGGGGGAAAGACCCTTACAACAAGAAACCATGTATTAAAAGTAAGTATTCACATCCTATAAGAGTTAAGAGTCTCAGATATCCCAGAAAAGTGATCACAGCAGTATGGAGAAGGTGTAAATAAACTTGCACTAAATCGTAATCCTGAAATGTTCAAACCATTCCATCAAAATTTGTAACACCAACTTACACCTATAAGTCAACACCTACAACAATGATTCAATAATAATATGTCAGCACAAGTGCAGAGTTTATCCGTAGCTAGTTGCTCAAATCAAGAAGCACTGAAGCACACACTGCAACAAGTTTTTTCCCCCTGCTGTCTGACCTCGAATAAAGGGGAAAAGAAAAACCAAAGATGACAATCCTGAAACAATAATTTGGTTTCCATAACAGCCATGGAATAACCCTGCCTTGCTCTTTATTTTTTCAAAACTACAACATGCTTTCTTTCCCAACTTCATTTTCAAGGAATTTCGAAAGTGATTCTAATTAGTTAAAAAACTGCCACATGCAATTGTATTTTAGTTCCAGTTCGGAACTCAAAACCCTGCCTTGAAAAAAAAAAAAAAACCAAATTGTGAATGCATTTGAGCTAATTTTCTGTTACACAAAGCGAGAGAGAGAGAGAGAGAGAGAGAGAGAGAGGGACATGGTGTTTACATTCTTAGCTCTGGCATCAAGGACGTCGTCGCGAAAGCGCTTGCCGCTACCGGAGGCCTCTTCCGGTGGCTTCAAGAAGCCTACTCCTGCTGCTGCTGCTCCATCGGCTCCTTTCCCTTGGTCCAAGCTGAGACCTAGCTGGTACATGGGAGCGTGGAAGCCCCCTCCGCCGGCGAGGGGATGAGGGCCAGCATCGCCGGAGTTGAGCTGAAGCATCATGGGAGCGGCGGCACCCGTCGCCAGGGCGGAAACATCGGGTCCGGCGAGGGAGTGGTCGGCGGAAGCGAAGGTTGGAAGGCCGAGTATTTGTTCGAGGAAGTCGTCGGCGGGAGGGTCGGAAGGGTTGTTGGCCATGAGAAGGAGTGAGTGGGTGACTCGGACGAGTCGAGTTAAGTGAGTGGGAGGCAGAAGAAGAAAGAAGAATCTATTACTATTTACTTACTACTTAGTTACTACTTGAAGCATTGAAGCTAAAGCCGAATCTTTTTTTGTTTCTTCACTTGTGAATGCTCTCTCTGCCTTTTATCACCACTTTTTTCTCAAAGGAACTTCATTTTTCGCCATTTGCATCTCCACCCTGCTTTTCTTTTATTAAAACAAAATCACTTTCTTTCTATTCCAATCATGGATCAAATTATAATCTAACATCATTCACGATATAATGTAATAAAATATAAATAACAAAAACACACGGATCAATTTTACAAAACAAAAAATTGCAATTGCTGAATTGCCATGTATTAGTTGCTGGGCTCAAAATTTTTGTTTGGTCTGCTCTTTTTGATGTTTAGGCCCAAAAAATTTAGTGAGTCGACCCGTTTTTGACATTTCTATTAAGATAAGTGATTACTTACATTAAATTTTATATTAAACAATTAAATTGAATATATCAAAGTATTCGATCATTTTCATATATAAAAACTTTGTCTTTGTGTGTGTAATTATTTGATAATTAAGAGATTATTAGATTTGAAAAAAAGAAACTAAAATGAGAAAAAAAAATGTGAGGATAGGGATGATAGAGTCAAGAAAAAAGGGTATATGAAGTTGTAAACTATTATGTAATTGTTTCCTACTTTGATTTCCGCTAAGAAACGCAAGTTCTATAATGTCGTGATTAATTTTCTAATTGCTTCAATGAAGAAATGGAAAGTAGGCATTTTGTGTTTATTTCTTTTTAGGAAAATGATCTTTGTTGCATGCATAATCTTCAATTCTTGATGTAGAAATAGACTCGGCTAGGTTAGGTTTACCCTGCCATGTAATTAATGGACCCGAGTTTAGTCTATAATATTTTTTAATCATATTAGATTTATATCAAAATTAATTATTAAAATAAAATATATATTAAAATATAAAATATAAAATATATATTAAAAATAAATAAAAAATATATATATATATATATATATATATAATAATTAATTTTAATATGTAAATAATATTTTTAAATATTTTTTATAGGGTTATACAAAAAAGTGAAAAACTGAGGTAGTATAACTTTTAAGACAAACTATAAGCAACATAATAACACAGGAACACTTTTAAATGTATCGGTATATTGATATTTTAATAATTTTTAATTATTAATCTTAATTATAAAAAATATATATAATATATATAATTAAGATTAACGGTTAAAATTTATTAAAACAGCAATGTACCGATATACTTAAAAAAAATTTTCAATAACATAAATTACTTAACCATTAAGGTGGAAGTGGACCGGATTATCTAACATAACTGATGGCTCAGTTCGATTCAGCTCATTTTATTAAACAAGTTAAATTTGGACTTTTAAAAAGCCTATTAATTAAAAATGTCAAATCACAGACTTTACAAAAAGTTTACAAAATTCATTGGACTGACTCGTCAAAATATTTATTTTGTAAAAATAAATTATTTTTAGTTTAGAGTTTAGACTTTCAACTATTTATTTATATTAAACAAAAAAAAATCAATAGTCAATATTAGTTAAGATCGTAGGTTTTTTTTTGTTCAAAAAAAGGTTTATGAATTGTAAATATAATTATGATATGTGATTAAAGATTAATATATAAATAAATTATACTTTACAAATTATAAATTATAAATTTTAGAACGCAGTTAATGTCAATTTAGATTTTTTTTTTAAATGTATTGTTTTAATCTCTATTTTACAAAATAGACTTTTTAAATAAACTCGTCGAATCATTGATTTATCCAATTTTGAACAAACTATATTTGAGCCTAAAAAAATCTATAAAATATAATAGATCTAGACTTAAATTATTTATTTATAACAAAAATTAAGTTCGTCAAAACTAAAATTCGACTCAACTCGATTATATTTTTTCGTACTAACCGCACAAAGTTTCAAATCACAAACCTTTCACCAAAATTCAAAATATAAAAAAAAAGAAGCCAACATGATTGACACTTGAATTATGGTGATTATTCTATAAACCTAGGCTTTTTTAGATAAAGAAAAATTACCAGTTGTATACAAATAAAAGCCGGGGCGGAGCTAGATAAAATATTAGAAGGGGGTCAAAAATATTTACATAATAAAATAAGATTAAAATAAAATTTTAAGGAGGGGCTAAACTGAAATTTACATATAATTTATATGTAAAAAATTAAAATTAGGGGGGGCGATTGCCCCCTTTCTTTATAGGTAGCTCCGCCCTTGAATAAAAGCATCTTAAATCCTAAACTTGGTAACTGTTCTTGTATGGATACCTGGAGGGAGAGCTCGGTCTCTGGGAATCGACGCCGAGTTGTTATCTTTGATGTCGACCTTTGAGCTTTGTGGTAATCTGAGCTTTACTCCAAGAGGATGTCCAATCGCGTAGAGCTTTGAGCAAGAAACATGGGGGAGTGTACCTGCAAAGACACTCCGAAGCTTAAGTCAGTATTGAAAATTCAATGTCTCCTTTGAAGATAAAATATCATACCTTTATAGGTGAGATAAAATAGGTCGGTTACGTTTCTATTGATCATCTGAATTGAAGAGCAATTAATAGGTTTTAATAAGTGATAATGTCTGGTAACGGCCGTATCATAGCCCCCAAGCTTAGCCTGACTATATTTTGATAACGCAGGTTGAGCTTTTTTAGTTATAACTCGGTGATTTGAGTTATAGGTATGGAGCCCCCAGATCAACTTACTTTATTAAAATAATGAATAATTTGAATTTCAGACGTGATTTGAATTTAACGTGTATTGGAAAGTGTAGTAGTCTTGTCATTGATTGTGCCTTTGATTTTTCCAATGTAATTTTGAACCGTTGATTTAATAGATGCAACGGTTAGGTTTTTTCGTGGAACTGAATAGTTAATTTGAATAGTTGATGAGACGATTTTGATAAAAGTGAATTGGTTGGACGAGAATATTGAGTTAGTTCACCGTTGTTTGGTGATTTGATTGAGTTTGATTGCGCATGTGTAAACGATGCGACTTTGAATTGAAGAGTTGTCGCGAATTGATCAGTGTTTGTACTTGTATGATATGTGATTGAGTTTGTTGACTGTTGATAGTCATAGTTCGGAATTGAAGATTGAGTTTGATTGCGCATGTGTAAACGATGCGACTACGAATTGATGAATTATCGCGAATGGATAATTGATTAAAGATTGTGTTTGATTGCGCATGTGTAAACGATGCGACTTTGAATTGAAGAACTATCGCGAATGGATAATTGATTGAAGATCGTTGATATAGATCTGATGATAGTTAATATAGATTTGACAATGACTGATAATGATTGATATAGCTCGGATAATGATTGATATAAATATGAAAACTGAGATAATAGATATAGATTTGAAAATAGAAAAACAGATATAGGTCGACGAATAGAGATAACAGATATAGGTCGGCAAATAAAGATGACAGATATAGATCGGCAAATAGAGATAACATGTAGATCGACAAACAGAGATAACAGATATAAATCTGCAAATAGATATTAAATATATAGATCGACAAATAGATATAACAGATGCAGATCGGAAAATCAGATATAGATCGGCAAATAGAGATATCAGATATAATTTGGCAAATAGAGATATATATAACTGATAAAGATCGACAAATAGAGATAACCGATAAAGATCGGCAAATAGAGATAACTAATATAAATCGGAAAGTAGAGATGATAGATATAGATCGGCAAATAGATATAACAGATATAGACCGAAAAATCAGATATAGATTGGCAAATAGAGATATCATATATAAATTGGCAAATAGAGATATCAAATATAAATTGGCAACTAGAGATAACTGATAAAGATCGGCAAATAGAGATAACAGATGTAAATCAGAAAGTAGAGATGACAGATATAGATCAGAAAATCAGATAACATATATAGATCGGCAAATAGGGATAACATATAAATTAAAAAATAGAGATGACATATAGATCAGAAAAATAGAGATAACAAATATAGATCGGCAAATAGATGTATCATATATAAATTAAAAAATAGAGATAACAGATATAGATCGAAAAAATAGAGATAACAGATATAAGTTGAAAAATAGATATGACAGATATAGATCAGAAAAACAGATATAGATTGGCAAATAGGGATAACAGATATAAATAAGAATATAGAGATGATTGATATAAATCGAAAAATAGAGATGACTGATATAAATCGGATAATAGAGATGACTGTTATAGATCATCGAATAGAGATCTTTTATATAAATCAGCAGTTAGAGATGATTGATATAAATCGGAAAATATATATAACAGATATAAATTGGCAAATAGGGATAACGGATATAAATCAAAATATAGAGATGATTGATATAAATCAGAAAATAGAGATGATTGATATAAATTGGATAATAGATATGACTGTTATAGATCAGCAAATAGAGATTTTTTATATAAATCGGCAGTTAGAGATGATTGATATAAATCGGACAATAGATATAACAGATATAAATTGGCAAATAGGAATAACGGATATAAATCGAAATATAGAGATGATTGATATAAATCAGAAAATAGAGATGACTGATATAAATCGGATAATAGAGATGACTGATATAAATTGAAAAATAGAGATGACATATATTGATCGGAAAAATAGATATAGATCGGCAAATAATTATACCAGATATAAATTGAAAAATCGAGATGACAGATATAGATGAGAAAAACAGAAATAGATCGACAAATAGATATAACATATAAATTGGAAAATCGAGATGATAGATATAGATCGGAAAAACAGATATAGATCGGCAAATAGATATACTAGAGTTGAATTGAAAAATAGAGATGACAGATATTAATCGGAAAAATAGATATAGATCGACAAATAATTATACTAGAGATGATTTGAAAAATAGAGATGACAGATATTTGATCGGAAAAATAGATATAGATCGACAAATAGATATACTAGAGTTGAATTGAAAATAGAGATGACAGATATTGATCGGAAAAGCAGATATAGATCGGTAAATAAATATACCAGATGAATTGAAAAATAGAGATGACATATATTGATCAGAAAAGCAGATATAGATCGACAAATAAATATACCAGGTGAATTAAAAAATAGAGATGACAGATATTGATCGAAAAAATAGATATAGATCGGCAAATAATTATACTAGAGATGATTTGAAAAATAGAGAGGTGACAGATAATGATCGAAAAAACATATATAGATCGGCAAATAGATATACTAGAGTTGAATTGAAAAATAGAGATGATAGATATTAATCGAAAAAACAGATATAGATCGGCAAATAATTATACCAGAGATGAATTGAAAAATAGAGATGACATATTTTTTATGGAAAAACATATATAGATTGCCAAATAAATATAATAGATATAAATTGAAAAATCAAGATGACAGATATAGATGAGAAAAACAGATATAGATCGATAAATAGATATAACATATAAATTGAAAAATCGAGATGATAGATATAGATCGGAAAAACAGATATAGATCGACAAATAGATATACTAGAATTGAAAAATAGAGATGACAGATATTGATCGGAAAAACAGATATAGATCGGCAAATAATTATACCAGAGATGATTTGAAAAATAGAGATGACAAATATAGATCGACAAATAGATATACTAGAGTTGAATTGAAAAATATAGATGACAGATATTGATCGGAAAAACAGATATAGATCGGCAAATAATTATACCAGAGATGATTTGAAAAATAGAGAGATGACAGATAATGATCGAAAAAACAGATATAGATAGGCTTTTTCGGGCCTTATTGATTTACTATATGACATTTGTTTACAAAGGTGCAGGTAAGTTTGAAACTATTGGAAGGAAATGGGGCCTATAGAAAGAATGGTGTTTATTTCGAGGCCCACGGTGGCGCCAATTGTTCTTGTATGGATACCTGGAGGGAGAGCTCGATCTCTGGGAATCGATGCCGAGTTGTTATCTTCGGTGTCGACCTTTGAGCTTTGTGGTAATCCGAGCTTTACTCCAAGAGGATGTCCAATCGCGTAGAGCTTTGAGCAAGAAACAGGGGGGAGTGTACCTGCAAAGACACTCCGAAGCTTAAGTCAATATTGAGAATTCAATGTCTCCTTTGAAAATAAAATATCATACATTTATAGGTGAGATAAAATAGGTCGGTTACGTTTCTATTGATCATCTGAATTGAAGAGCAATTAATAAGTTTTAATAAGTGATAATGTCTGATCGGACGTTTTTATTCAAGGATGGAGTCTGTTGAGTCTGATTGTAACGTATAACGCCGAGTTATAACGTAAAGTGCCGAGTTATAGTGCATAATGCCGAGTTATTGTATATAATGTTGAATTATGACATCGAATTTGTAACGGCCGTATCAGTAACCAAAATCATGAAGTTTTTATTTCTAAGAAAAAGATATTTTAAAATAAAAAAATTAATAAAATAATAAATAAAATATTATTTCCTATTAAATCTCATTATTTTAATTTAATTATAATTAAATTCTTATTTTACTATTTTCTTGGTTTCTACTTTCTGCTGTCCTGATTTTCTTAGAAGATTTTATAAAATATCTTTTTATAATTATATTAAATATATATTAAAATAAATTATATATTTATATATAAATATATAGTTGTTAATTTTGATACGTAAATAATATTTTTGATTTTTCATGACCAAAATCGGCATGCACTTAATTTCTTTTCATACAATGTATATATATATATATGTGTATAACTTAAATTTCTTACCATATTTTTTGACAACTGGCACAAAGAATCTATATCAAACTTGATTTGTTTATTTATTATTAGTTATTACCTACTTGCAAGAAGTAATAAAATACAACTATCACAGAATAAAACGCAAATTATTAGTTATAATTTTTCATTTTACACTCATTTTTCCTAGATACCAAAATTACCCTTAAACTCAAACACCTAAACCCTATTGAAGCTTAAAATTAAATGGAGATTTTAAGTTTTTAACTGTGTTGTGTGGAATCTCAGGGAGGTATCTGTAATTTATCCAAAATAAAAAGCGCGCAGACACACGTAAGAGCTTCAAATCAGGGATTAGAGACACACAAGACCAAACCCATTTCTCTCTCTTGAATTTCTCTGACGACTCCGTTTTTGATTCACTTCCAGGTACGAGGTTTCTGCTTCTTCTTCTTCTTCTTTCTAGTATTCGTTTGCATTGGATTCACAAGAATATTCCTTTCCCATGTTATTCACATTTACTGAATATTGGTATGCTAAGGAATTCTGCATTTGATGAACCAGCTGTAGTAGCCAGTTTCATGAATGATATGAAACTGTGAAGATTGCGGATTTGGGATATATTATTTGGCTTGTTGGGTTTATGATTCTGGTATAAAGCTTTCTGCTTTGTAATGGGTTTCTGAAATCTGTTCTAATTTTTTCAAGGAAAGCCAATAGGTTGAGCACATTGTGTTTTTCTTTGTTGTGTTTTTGGCCTCGTTTTGAATTTTGTTGCTATGTTTCAATTGATGCATGTTATGGATTTCATCATGATTATAGATTATATATGTATTTGTTTTCCATAAAGATTGAATCTTATTCTATGTAATACTATGCTATTGAGCTGTTTTTTCATTTAACCACCCTTATTTTTACTCCCATGTGAAATTGCATCAGTCGAAGACAAATATTTTTTATGGCTATTGCCCTGAAATCAGCTTGCTTCTTGCAATTGAAGAAACCAGAGGTCAATTTCCAGGGCTTTCTTCCCTCCAAGAGAGCTATTGTTTCAGTAAAGAGGTATACTCCAGTGGCCGCTATCAAGACGATGGAAACAGTTGGGCTCTCTGAAACCTTCACTAGGCTGAAGAAACAAGGAAAAGTAAGTGTTAATTTTTCTTGCTGATTTGTGCTAAGCAATCAACAGTCAACACTGAACTTCGATGGATGTTTATGATGTGGACCAAAGGTGGTACTAGTAGGAATGTTTAACGGTAGAAAAATATGGTATTGTTTAATTCATGTAGCCAAATCGACCTAGTGGAACAAGCCTTGGTGGTTGTATGCGAAGTTGCATGTATGACATGCTTTTCATTTTGTATGATGCAATTTGAATTGTTATGTATTGCTTACTTATTTTAAAAAAAATATAAAATCATAATAAGATAACTTTCTGGTTTCATATTCTATGAATTTTTAAATCTTGGACTCTTATTTTTTTATTTATACTGGGTTTAGAATCATCTTTTATGTGGGACTTGGTTATATTTTGTAAATTGTAAGGTATCAACTTTATTGCAAGGAGATGTGAGTCAGAGTACCTTTTTTTGGCTTGTGATTGTTGATTGAATGATTAGATTCTAATGAATATTTTGTGTCAAGGTGGCATTCATTCCATACATCACAGCTGGTGATCCTGATCTTTCAACCACAGCAGAAGCACTGAAAGTTCTTGATTCATGTGGCTCCGACATAATTGAGCTAGGTGTTCCATACTCAGATCCTTTGGCAGATGGTCCTGTTATCCAGGTTTGATGCTTTCTTCTCCTTTAGTGCTATTTCATGCTGCCTGATTCTCAAACTTATCAGTCTTTCCTTTCAGGCTGCTGCTACTCGTTCTCTAGCAAAGGGCACCAATTTTGATGCTATTATCTCTATGTTGAAAGAGGTTTGTTTATGCAACCCTTTTCCAGTTATTGATTATTCTAATTGCTGTGTCCTCTTGCAACGATTTAATACTCTGTCTCTTTCCACTCTTTGTCTTCTTTAATTGACAATTTAGCTGTGAAAATACTCCAAAAGATGTTAATTAAATTAGTCCTGTCTTTTCCTCTACACTTGTTCTTAAAGGTAAGGAGATGCTGTTAGACAGATGTCTTTTAGGTTCTCAACCCTTCGTATCATAATATCATGTTACTCGACTTGTTTTGAAAAAGAAATAACTTGCTCAGAATACCTTGCCTTATTCCTTTTCCAAGTGTCCCTTCCCTTATATTCATGTATTAATGTTTAACCACCTGATTTATTTGCCAGGTTGTTCCACAATTGTCTTGTCCAATTGCACTTTTTACTTATTACAATCCGATACTAAAGCGTGGCACTGAGAAATTTATGTCTACCATTAGAGACTGTGGTGTTCACGGTGAGACATGAGTAATCGCTTACCAAATAGCATAGAATTTGTTACATTGTAATGTCAGGTTTGTTCTTCTGAAAAGGTTCTATGATAAACAATGTCATAAAATGCATAGACAAGACAAAGGGAAGCTGTAGTTAAAGACATTTCATATTTGCTAATTTAAATTTATTATTATAAAAGAATGCTCCTCTGTACTTTTCTGCCAAGTCATGTCAATTGCCACATTGTCGTGGAATTCTCTTTTTTCTCCAATTTGGCAATCAGGATAACATTCGTTTCTTTCCCGTGTATACGTGCAGGACTTGTAGTTCCCGATGTTCCTCTGGAAGAGACAAAAACTTTAAGGATGGAAGCAAAGAACAATGGAATTGAACTGGTAAACTTCTTTTTTACCCGAACTCATAATTACAGAACCTTTCAAGTTGAGCATGATGGAGAAGGCATGGTAATGATTGAGGAGCAATGTGTGTTCTATTACATTATGCTTTTTGTGATATTACATACAGTTATTGGTGATAAATATTCTTTTACTTCATTTTGATGAATGAATGCGTTTGTGTGTGTATATTTAACATATTTGGGACATCTGCTTTGATATCATTAAGGTACTCTTGACCACACCTACCACACCAACAAACAGAATGAAAGCCATTGTGGATGCGTCGGAAGGATTTGTGTATCTTGTAAGATCTCTGTCTTCCATTATGCTTTATTTTTCACAAAAATAATTTAGTCCGCGTCAAATTGGGTTTGAAAGGTAACAGTGTTAACAAATTATCTTCTAGGTTTTTGGATTAGAATATGATGGTAAAAACAGAAAACATCTTGCAGAACACTCTCTGTCCAAACCCTGCCAGCATAAAGTCAATAATCATTTGTTGTTTTAAATTATAGGTGAGCTCAGTGGGTGTCACCGGAGCCCGAGCATCGGTTAGTGATAAGGTTCAAACTCTTTTGCAGGAAATCAAAGAGGTTTGTCTGTTTAACTCCTGTTTATGTCATAATATTCTGATGAACCTTAAGATTTATGCAGAACGCCTTGATCGTTATTTTATTTTATTTTAAAATTCAGGCAACAACTAAGCCAGTGGCAGTTGGTTTCGGGATATCGAAACCTGAGCATGTGAAACAGGTTAGTTGTCTCTGCAGATTTTTTTATTCTTCTTGTTCTATCACAGTGGTTACTTTTCATACTCAAATCAACAATTTTTGACTTATGATACAGATAGCAGGATGGGGGGCAGATGGTGTGATTGTTGGAAGTGCTATGGTGAAGCTGCTTGGTGAGGCTAATTCGCCTCAAGAGGGATTGAAAGAACTGGAAAACTTAACCAACTCCTTAAAATCAGCACTTCCTTGAAATTAATTAGCTTTTAAGCCCAGAAACTTCAAACTAGTTGTGTCTGCATAGATAATAATGGTTTGAGTAATTGGTAATGATAATAATAATAATAATGGATTGAATAAGGATTTATTTTTCTTATCTTATAGATGTGAAATTTTATCCTTCTCCATAGTAAAGCCATAGTATCAGCATGGACAAGTAGCTACAACTTAACATAAAATTATATATACAGATTCAAATTTCGTTGTTGTTCCGGTGCTAGAATAAGTTAAAATTTGTGATGATCCCAACGTTTGATAGTTGGTACTTGGTAGCCTGTTTTCACAAGCATATGTTCAGGCTCATCTAACTTTGCACAATCCATCAAATTGCCAGATCTTTTAACACAAATTTGATCAATATTTCATGATCTTATAGACGTTGAAAATTTTAATACAAAGCTAAAGCAGAAGCACATGATGCAAATTCATAATTGCCACAGCAGTATCATATAATTTATTCGAATAATAATCACGAATATTTGGCTTACAATTTAACTCACAAGGTGACAGAGGATAGTCTCAATCTATAATAACCAATAACAAAGCACATATCTTTAAAAAAAAAACTTTAAACTAGGAGCTTAGCGTCTCCCAGAAGCCACAGATTCCGCAGAGAAGAGGTACTTCACTCGTGAAAGAACTGAATCATGGGCAGGATCATAAGGATGATCCTTCGAAGGAATCTCCAATATTGCAGGAACAGGCTTGTTGTAGCTATCAACTAAAAATCTTATCATGTTTGCAACCTGAACAATGAAACAAAAGGCATTACATCTCGAATTCAAAATGTAAAGTTTTCGAGGGGAAAATATTTATTGTCCTATGGCAATAACCTATATTGTAGTTCAATGAGAGGGGTTCGTTCTAGGCAGAACATCTTCAAAGAAATAGAATCAATATGCAGCTATAAACTACTCTAAGGACTTTTCTTTACTATGAATCTGTATGGATAGAAAAGCAACTTACATATTGGCTTATTAACACAATTGCAATATCTTCCCTAGTTGTGAACTCTTTGAATGCATCTTCAATTTGTTTCACAGTTGTTTCTGAAATCAACATCCCAAGAGAGGATTAGAAGTCTATTATTAACACTTAAGAAGGCAGCAAATTACTAAAATTTCTACAAAATTGCCATATCATTACAAATTGAAATCAGTTAAGCATAGAAGAAAGTTCATAAAATGAACTGAAGAACAGTTGCATACTTGAATCTACAATAAGATAATTTGTCTTCCTTCGCAAGTCAACATTACCCACTCCAGCCAGCAGAAATCCAACAACGGTATCCTGCATTATATTCCATTAAGTAGTTATTACTTTTTATGGTAGAGTGCATCTAAAATATCAAAATTCAGAACAAACATCATAGAAACTAGAATGCGTCATGATGCTAGATTTCTGATATCAAATATTGCATGTATGCACCAGAAGAGATCTAGGCAAATTACATAGGCTAGTATTATATATGGATTATGGTAAATACAAATGCTTCAACAGGCTAATAGAGCTCTAATGTACAGGTCAAGATAGAAATAGGTTTTGCACATCCGCACCTGGCACTCATCAAGACATCAACCACTAAACTTTCAAATATATATTGGTGGATGAAATAGGGTCATCTTAACAAGAACAATCATAAAAATTAAAGATAAAATGCTACAACTTTGTACCAACAGAAAACATTGAACCTGAATTGTCATCCAAACTCCCACCCAACCACCACCTGTCCTAAGCTAAACCAGAAGGTTGAATTGCACATTAAAAAAATTGAGAAAGAATCAAAATAAATTACCACACAAACCACTTAAAACCCTCGTCAGTCACAGAAATGCCACGCTTACCTCATCTGCGATCATAGCAATGAGTGCTGAATTTTTTGTGGGAATTTGAGCTCTATTTGCCATTTAACCTGAACAATTGCAATGAACAAGATTAAGGGGAAAAAAAAAGTAAACGAAAGATGACATACAAACAAAGATATACAACTTGTAATTTGAAAGATTCAGCCACATACAACAAGGGTAAAAACATGATATCAGGTCCATTCTTTCAAATTTATATTGATCGGTTTTAGCACCATATGCCACAAAAGAAAGGGATGACTTCAAATTCTTTTACATCAAAACGTTTATCAATCAACCAGACCCAGCGTCAATTGATTGAAACAAATTGCTAAATTATATTCGATAAACTAGCATCAGCAAACTAAAGAACATGAGATTTGTAAGCAAGATGCATGAAATCAAACATCATTAGAGAAGCAGAAAATCATACTCTAAAATGATAGTAAAAGGAAGAACCAAAATCATAACAAGATATCTTAAACACAATTTAAAACGGCGAAATGGAGAACTTGAAGGTCAGGGGGGAAAAAAAAGAATTTTGAAATCTAGGTTTATTTAGAGTAGGTATACTGAATAAATCCGAAGCAAAATCGAAGGAGATCGCAGCTTATTGCATTCATCAATCATCAAAACTTTGAAAGCTCAATGGATGAAAATAAATGGGTGAGAACTAGGAATGGAGATTGAAGCTTACCGAATGAATGGATTGATGAGAGTAAGGCTTGTCAGTCAGTATCCACGCATCTACTGCTCTCAACTCTGTTCTTGCTTCTTCGTTTTGATTCAATCCGTATATGGTAATCAATACAGTTTTTTTTTTTTACCAAAAAATACGAGACTCGAATTCACAACTGAGTATAAAGAGACTATGCCATTTGAGTTATAACTGATTGACAAATACAGAGTTATCTTAGTTAACATGAGAAACTGATAATACATAATTATATATCAATGTAAATTTTTTTATCTAAATATGTTCTCTCATTATATATAATTTTAATTTTTAATTCAATAAAAATTTGAAAACATATATGTAAGCACACAAAAAAAACTTCAAAAGTCAAAACATCAAAAAAATATTTGATTTAAGAAAAACATATAAAAATAAAATTGAATATATTTGGACTTTTTAAAAACTAATAGACTGCTACTAAAATCAGAATATTTGTAATAATTAAAAATATATTTGATTTTAAGCCCTAATTTTATCACCAAGGCCTAATATATAGGAATTAATATATTTGCCTAAATTTTTAGCTTTATCAGTTGGTGAAGTTGAAACCATTAATACAAGTAAATTCAAGTGTGATTACAGTTAGTCTTTTGTAATTAACTAGTTTTTCTCTTTAAAAATAATTTTTTACATACTAATTAATAATTTAATCTATCTGAACATATTTAATTAAATCTTCTCCATTTTTTTTATTTAAGATATAAAATATGATCTCTTATTAATTATTATATATTTTATAAGTAAAACAGAGAAAATCATTAAAAAAAAATTATACTTTACACCTCAATTTAAAAAAAAAAAAGAAGAAGAGAGAAACTCCGCTCTTTAAATAGAATAGATAAATGAAGAATAACTGATATCCATCCATAATTTGATATAATAGAATGGACTATAGAGGTTCCAAGCATCCAAAAACAAAAAAAAATTAAAAAATTAATATATTTTATCAATATAAAATAATATTTTAGACTAATAATTTATTTTTATACTATTAAATTTTAAAATTTAATATAAAAATATTTTTATTAATTAAATATTAATAAAAAATAATAAATTTTGTTCGTGAAAAAAAAAAATAGGCCATGCTTCTAAACTAACAGTAAATTCGATAATTTGGAGTTTTGAACTTTAAATAAATAAATAAGTAGAGCTTAATGGCAATAAGTTAGAGAGTAACAATTAGAAATATCAATAACTTTTTATTGGAAAAAAATTATTCATTACAAAGAAATGATAAATTACATCTGAACTAATAATTAAACAACCACCACCACCAATGTTTAATATGCTAGATAAGATCGATTATATGGATCTTCTTCCGTGCAAAAAAGTTAAAAGTCACACTCACAACTACTATTCACATGGATGATTAATTATGAAAAAAATTTCACTACACATCTAAGCAATTTTACATCTAAGTTCATCCAATTCGGAGGATTTTGTCTTCTTCTTCTTTCTCCTCCTCTTCATCTTCTTCCTCCTCCTCCTGCTTCTTCTTCTCCTTCTCTTTTTTCTTCATCTTTTTTTCATTATCGTCATCGTCACCACCACCATACTACCACATCCATCTCCTCCTCATCCTATTTCCTTTTTATTTGAATTTCTTTAATCTCCTCCTTTCTTTTCTTCTTCCTCCTCCATCATCATTATCGTCATCACCAACACCACTAATATTTTTTAACATTTTTATTGATTCTAATTTTTCTGTGGTGATCGAATGAACCGAAATTATTATCAAAACGAAACTATTATATAATCCCAAATGAACCAAAAATGGTCCATTATATAAGTTCGAATTCAAAAACCCTTACATCTCGAATGAACCAAAAATTAGCTCAAAACGAAACCATTGTATAATATCAAATGAACCGAAAATTGTCGATTATATAAATTCAAATTCGATGATAACGATAACGATGATACGTATTAGAAGAAAACAATGACGATGACGATGATTATAATGATGATGATGATGATAGAGGAGAAGGATGAAAAAGGAGACAAATTCCAATAGGAGAAGAAAGAGGAAGAAGAAGAGGTGGTGTTGGTGATGACGGTAACGAAATTGAAAAATAATAAAAAAAGGAGGAGGAAGAGAAGAAGAAGAAGAAGCGCAGAAGGAGAAGAAAACGGGAAAAAGAAACGCGTAACTCAAATCACTGATTGGATGAACTTGGATATAAAATTGCTTGGATATGGAGAATTACTCTTGTGAAAATAAACATGATTACATCATAGAATAAGGGATATGTTTTTATCCAATTTTTGTATGTGCATACTGCATCCCTACTGAATTTTGGTACCAGATTGGACACCCGATGTCACTTTACTCTGAAAATGTAATTCTAACCTGCATAAGAAATCTACCTGTTAATCTAAGGCGGAAAAAAAAAAAGTAAAATCACATTTCTTAGGTGAAAAACACAGCAATAGGTGGTGGTTGAAGTAGCATGCCTTGTAGCACATTTGTAATATATGGTTTCAGGAGAGTTATATGTGCGTGCATTCTGAAACATTCTCTTCACATCAGCAACAAACATCTCAAATGTCACATAATATTGTTCTGATTCCACCCTCTTAGTCATTGTCTTCAGATCTGCACTCACATTACATTGCCAACATAGTAAGACAACAAGACTTTTTAGAATGGCAGATTGCTATGAGTTCTCTAACTAAATTAATTTAAGCAGTAATCTTGATTCTAGACGAATTTAACATGAAATATAGAGATCCTTCTTACCTATTGGATCTTTAATTATGTCATAATAATCAGGAACGTCTCGTGCATCAACTGGTTCCTTGAATGGCCAAGCATCAGTATGATCATGCATTGACTGTACCAAAGAAATCAGGTTATACAAGAATTGGATTCTCATCAATGTACTATTTCTACTATCATGCATTGCCTACACATGTCATTATAGCCAATGTTATGCAATCACTTATTCCAAAAGTTTAAACTGAGAGACAGAAACACACAAATAATCATATCTCTAACAAACCTCTCAAGCAAGAGCCTCTTTTAGACTAGAGTGTGATTTTGCATAGGCCTTCTTTCTTTTTAGTTTGCCTTATGCTGAATTAATTTCTTTTAGGTAATAAGAATCGAACTATAGACCTTTTGGTGGTAGAAACTATGATATCATGTATGAAACCATTTATGAAATATCTGCTGCATTTTCAGTTCATACTGAAATCGAAATGAAAATGAATGAAAACTAAAATCAAAGTGAAGGATATCCAAGCAGCTTGCCTTCAGAAGGGAACGCATATACGCTGTCAAATGCTTCATATTTGTAGCATTGTCTGTAGCGTTGCTTAGTCTGAATCTTGAATGACCCCACTGATCAGGGGTCCAACCAGCCTCTCCTGTTATTGCATTCAAGAATTGACCATAAATATCAATCAGAAAATTAAAAGACAAATCATGCAAAAATAAAGTATTTCACTCATAAGTCATAATAACATCCTGGTCAAATTTTCACAATATGCTCAGCTTAGATAGGAGGCAAAGATGAGCAAGGAAGAATGAAAAGTTTGTTTGATGATTTAAGGTGGGGAAGAACATGAAATGAAAGGGAACTGTTTCCATTCTTCCTCATTGACTTTTGGGATAACAGGGTATACGTTGCTTAAGTAAACAGATGGAAATAACCTCCTTTAACTTTTAATTCCCAGGCCACGGAAGAGAGTTTCTTTCCTTTCCTTAATTAGGAAACTCGATAAGTTGAACCTATAACTAACATTTTGACCACTGGCTAACACGAGACAAAGAAACAAAGTAAAATAGTTCAGTGCCCTTGGCAGTCAACATAGAGGTGGACATCTCATTATATGAAGATAAGTTAACCCTACACCATCCTGCCTTTGAAGATAGGATATACCACAAGTCCACAACAGTGTATATATATATTGAAATTAAGCACTTACTCAATCCAGGGATGTCCTCAACTTTGACAATTTTTTTAGGAATTCCAGCTTCTTTCTGCATGTTGTGTTGGTCAGAATAGTTGCAAAAAAGAATGAGGGTACATAGGAAAAATGATTATCTGCCCAATTCCTTGGTATACAGGCACAATGAATAGCAATGCATGCATAAATTACGTCAAAATGCAATCATGATTGAACTGATAATACTCTCCCGTTAACAGAATTTACAACTGGAGAAAACTTAGAACACCATAAAAGAATGAGGGTACATGGAAAATTGATAGTGTCTTATACCTTCTGAAAATCAATGCCAGCATAAACAATGTGACAATTTGACAACTCTCTGATCTTTTCATCAATAGCCTGCCATTTTAGAACATATCATGAGCTGAGGAAGACTAAAATGTCAAAAATGAATGAAAAATAATTAAAAATAACCAACTCCTCCGGAAGTTACTCATTAGATAGACACAAAGATGATAAAAGGAAAAATAATAGACTGAAACACAGCATGCATGGTCACTAAGTAAGGGTCGGAGTAAAAATCTAGTGTCTGCACAATTGAGGCCTCATTTTGTGCTCCTCTAAATGGAGCTTGTATATAAAGTGAACAAGTAAGGGTGTATCCACCCTTACCTCACTTTGTGAATTAAGAGAACATGACAATTAGATAAAATATCCTTGTCAATGTTTCAAACCACTTTTTACTGTGTATGAAGTCTGTTAGGAATGCAATTAACAAAGTAGAACACCTTATATAATAAGTTCCTTCAAAAAATAAAAAACTACCTGTCGTTGACGACGAATCATTGTTGATAGATCGATATAAGGGAGCTTTGGATCAATCTTGCATTCCATGAGAATTCCTCCATCATAGTCTTTTATATACCTGAAATCACATTAATTACTGTTGAGAATTCTCATAGATAGTATACAAGAATACAACAAATTAAATAAGTAATGATGAAAATACTATTCAATGAGGTTTTAAAAAAAATCAGAATTAAAAGTCATTTTAAGTCTCCATAATTGGAGCTTTGTAGTTCAACATTCCTAACAACCAAACACATATGTAACATTATATAAATACAGTTTCTCATTCTTCTGGCAAATACCTTTTTTCTTTTTCATTTTCCTAAAAAATGAAATTGAGGGACTAGTGGTAAGAGCTGCTCATAGATTTAGGACAAAAGAATTAAGATTGAGAATAACCATACCCTTGCCATCTATCTTTCTCCAAGTGAATCTCCTTCGTAAATCCCTGAAAACATGCACAAACAAACATCCGTACATAAGAAGCAACAGATACCAACGATGCAGATCTTAAATGTGGATAACCAGACCTGTTTGATAAAATATCCAACAGCATTGTTGTCAGCATAAGTTAAAAAATGTGTCAGCCCATCTACATCACGTGCATGCTGTTTTAAGTGATTCATCAATCTAGTACCATAACCTTTTACTTGCTCATCAGCTGTAATTGCACAAAAGGCTATCTCACCAAACTTCTGGCTGTCATCCATAGAGCATATAAATATTAATAATTAAAAAAAAAGGCAATGAAGAAGTATTTTAAAATATCTATTTAATACATCAACCAATCCAATGTAAAAAACATACTAGATGGCATATGTAACCTTTGATCATAGGTTTTGTAAACCTTCATTTTTCAGCGTGATAAAACAAAGATAACAATAACAAAATAATGAAGCAAATATTGAAAATTTCTGAGACCTGCAAAATAAAATAATAGAAAGCTAGAATATGAAATAGGGGGAAAATAATAAATAATGAATAAAAGATACGGAGAAAATGATTACCTTACATATGGCCGATATGTAATGCCTCCAACAACATGATTCCGCCTTATAACCATTACAGACTTATGGCTCCTGCAAACCCAACATAAACAGATTGTAAACAACATAAAGAGAGACATTCAAAGATAACATGGGGAGTTTTTTTTTTTTTTTAAATAGCCTAGGGAGATTTATTTATAAGAACTTCTGTGCAAAGAGAAATCTCAGATACAATTAGATGTAGGATTCATGCTCTTCATGTCCTTGTTCATTATTGTTTGGGTTGCAAAGGAGGTGCAAACAAGTAATTTTTCACAAAACTCCGAACAAACACAAACACAAACACAAACACAAGAAGGCTGATGTAAGCTCCCTGTGAGAAAGTAAGTATTGAAGGTACCAAAAATTACTGAGTGGCATTACCTATCCATAACAAGTCGGACAATGTACTCCTTTGGCATATTGGGAAGTTGCCTAGCAAATATATTCTTCAATCCTATTAACCTAAATAACATAACAAAAGCAAGGGCCAAACTCAGCATCATTAACCATTACTTTGCTCATTAGAGAAAGGGGATAAAAAACTCTAAATTGAAACTCATCAGATAGTTGCTATGGTAATGCATAAGTTACAAGTGGTAAACACTAAGCTACCATATACTAACATATAAGAACAACGCAGAAAAATGTCTGAGAAGCAGTACCAAACCATATGCTCATCAACACCGTCATTTGAGTAGCACACAAATTTGAGCCTTCCCGCTTCCTCCTGAAAGATTTCAAATGATTATATCACACAACCACTAACCTTAAGTTAGTGTGTAACCATTCATCTATGTCACTTCATAGCAGGGAAGGAAGAGTAAAAAAAAATACAAGGGCAGAAGAAAACGAGAACAAATAATAAGAAAATGTAAAACTCTCATATTACCTTGAAGCAAAGCAGTTCATACTAGTACTATTCACTTTCAGTAACCATTCCTAACAATGCACTATTCAAATATTGTATGAATTTCAAGAACAATTCTGAAATTGAAACACAATATACATAATCAATGTCAAACTGTGTTTCTATTTTGTATGAATTTCTTTAACAAGTTGAATTTGCTTTACCTCTTTCTTCAGACTCTCTTCTCTCGCACTGTAAGCTCCACTCGTCTGCAAATTATCCGTAAATATCTTGCTAACATCTTCCTTCACCACGATACCGGGGACGGATCCGGCGGTGGCAACTGTGCCCACGGCGGCGGAATTTCCAGCTACGCCAGCGTCCTTGTTGACACCGTCGGAGCTCTCAATCTTCACGGTGACTGAGTTTTCGGTCTTGAGCTTGGTGTTGCGCGGTGCAGAGGCTCCACCGGCGCCAGCACTTCCGTCGAGCCTGGAGGCGGTGAAGTTGCGCATGGAGGAGTCATTGTCGTAGTCGTCCTCGTCGTCGTCGACGACTGCGTCCTCGGAGTCGTCAGCGTCGGAATCTGAGTCTGCGCCGCGGGCGGAGATGCTCTCGAGGTCGTCGTTGGAAGTGAGAGCGCCGTCGCGGGTCTCGGCGGAGAAGGAGGAAGGGGGAAAGGGTGGCGCGTGGTCTTCAGACGCGAGCTTGCGCTTGTGGATGGAAGAGGTGGCGGAGGCGGAGGCCGAGTGAGAGGGAGAAGGGGACTGCGAGCTCCGGGAACGGAGGGGCCCAGCGCCGTGAGAGGAGTGGGTGTCCATTCCCTTTTTGTGTCTTCTCTTTTGGCGATCAATTGCGAAAATTGATTGAGATCGAAGTTTTAGGGTTTTGAATTTAGGGGAACGAGAGCTCCCTGTGTTTTTGCGGTTTTTTTTTCTTTTCCTTTTTCCAGGTGGTCGGAGAGAGATTAACGACGAGGAGGAGAACACCGTAGCTTTTTCTCCGAGATAGTTATAATCGTTGTACTAGTAACTAGTCTTCCGTCAATGTCAGGCATGTTTATATCTTAATTTAATCTAATCTTATCCTATCTTATTTTAATATCTTGTTTTTCTTAATACTGAGGGTTTAGTAGTTGTTTTCTTGCACATTTCACTTCGACTTAAAATTCGATGTTCAAGTAAAAGCATATATTTTTTTAGACATTGATGAAACTGAAACTTAGATACTCTTAAAATGGGAATATCCATAATTGATAAGTTCAATCAACTATGCAAAAAAATTCCTGGATACCAGGAAGGTAATTTCTTCAGTCACAAATATCACCAGTCACCAACAAAAAGAATAAAGAATCAACTTGTATTTCCTCTCTTGCTTTAATTTTACAGTTTAATACATGATTGGTGCCACAAAAACGTATATCTAAAATCCAATTTACTCTACTATAATCTGAAATAAATAACTGCCAAGTATTAGAATTAACATGCTGTTGCAGCAAAGAACAACTCTTTTGAACGTGCCATTACAGAAGCTGCTGCAGAGATCAATCACCCTCGGATCATCTTTTTTACTTTACACTTTTTGCAGAAGAACTTCTCGTCGTGGGCGGCCTCTATGTTTCGAAAAGAGAAAAGCTCGCCGAAAGCGATGAATTGACGAGAAGCATACCGAATTCTCAAAGCTCGGCTGCAACTGCAATTACCAGAGCTTCTAATCTGATCTTGGTCGACTCCGGCCGTTCTTGTTGTTGCTATATAAAGGTAGTATCCACCGTGATCCATGTTTCCTTTTCCCATAACAACGCCAATAAAGAACAAATAAGGACACAATTACACCAAGGGGAATAGCCCATCTGTTTCAATCAACAAAATGATCATGCATCATTGGTCAATACTTTATATTAAGAATTCTTGAATGAGAAAAAGAATAAAACAGAACTGAGCCTTAAGTCTATTGGGTAGCGTTTGGTGGAGAGACAGAAATGGAAAGACTGAGACTGAGAGACAGAGACTAAGAGACAGAGATTGAAATAAATCTCAATATTCTGTTTGGTACAAACTGGGAGACGGGAATTGAAACAAGAATAAAACTCTAATTTAATTTGCACAAAAGGTAAAATTAGAATTAATTAATTGAAATGAGAGTATTTATAAATGTTATGAAAGTTTCAGTCTCCATCTCTAAAAATTTTAGTCCCCTGTGTCCCTACTTTTTGTAGGTACTGAAATACTGAAATTTTGGAGACAGAGACAGAAATTTTAGTACCAGCCTCTGAACCAACAAACATGATACTGAGTCTCAGTCTCTCAGTCTCTGTCTCAGTACCTTAAAACAAACGCTGCCTTGGTTCTTATTATATGTGTCACATGAAGCAAAAGCAAGAAATTCAAAACCAGCAACATTAAATGCTTTCAACTTGTATCAGATGCATCAATATGCAAAACAGTTGAATTACCTGTCAAGATCAAGAACTGGGCTATAAACAAGAGTTTCCCATGTTGCAACTATAAAATGCCAAACTGGATTATAGTACAGTGACTCTGCTGACCAAAACATCCTTGTGTAGGTCTCAAGAAATATAAAAAGTAACCATGCTCCCATTTCGATCAAAATGAACTTTATAATAAAGCGGCCAATCACGACCATGACGAGGGAGAAGGCCACCAACCAATTAAAAAGCCTTTGGTTATAATCCTTTATAAATTGAGACTTAGATTTCCCCAACATCTGCAAAAATTGAAAAAGAAATTATAAAGATTATGCCCCCATTATATGGTAGAATACAAGTTGACAGAAAAATGCAATTATGATAACAGACCTTCATCATGCGCTGCTCGTAGTTTGTTTTCGACGGTCCGACACACTCGTGCTCAAAACTATGATTGCATTTCTGCAATCCCGCATTAAACTTTGCCATGGAAGGTAGTCTGAGAACCTGAAGCCGATCCATCATGTCCTCGCAATTGGTGTACAATGCCTCACATAGCTTTGAAGATTGGTATTCATTTTTTAAAATGACATTCCTATATACCTGCAGAATTGTCCTTCATAAGTATTAATTGTTCAGAGTAAATATGTGCTTGAAATTATCAGATTAAAATCCAAGATGAAACTAGATAAAGAGAGCAAATAACCATTTATCAACAAATCAAGGGCATCTCCTTCGTTTTTTCAAAACAGTCACTGCGGTAAAAAGAAACCTACCAGCTTGGTAAAACTTTTTCATAAGATAACAAAAGAAGTTGCAAAAGCATTGATGCTTTAAGTTTGAAGCTCTGTAGACATAAATCCAGCATAATAGATGCTTTTCATTCTTGCTGAGTCACTCAACAATCACAAAATTCTTGCTACTTACTGAGTTTTGAACCAGAATGCCTCAAAACAAAAACCTTAAAAGAGGAATAGTTCTACTATCTTTGACTACGATTTTTACCTGCTAGTTAAGTCACACTATTTTTATTCAAAGCACATGACATTTTAGAGGGAATTTCACCCTCAAACAGGACGAGAAATTGGAAAGTTTTGCTCTTTAATGTCTTCTTTCATTGGTTTCTTTTTACATGAGGATCTCTTGTCCTCCATTCTCTTTTCTTGTTCAGAAAATTATTCTTTTATCTAAAAATAATTCCAATAAGCCAATTTCATTTTTCAAATATACTATAAAAATTCAAGAAATACCTTCTGTATTTCTTCATCCAGTTGTGTCACTGATTTCTTAGCATGGTGACGACCAAAATGTTGCTGATCAAAGGATCGCATGGCTTCACCTCTAGAGTTATCATGGGACTGTTGCAGAGATCCCTCTGGAAGAGGTAGTTGCAATTTTCCCATCCTTTCACTGTATAATTTAAGACATCTTTCAAGAATATCCTTGTTGAAAATCTCCACAAGAGAACCAGTCGATGGGATCTCTCCTTTGTTCAAGGCTTCAAGTATCTAAATTTGAAACTCAAAAATCAATGCAGTTTAATGGAGATACACATAACAAATTCACATAATTCTAATAAGTTATTATGTTATTATAGTTGTGTCATTATTATCCTCATTCTGACTATATTAGAGATGATATAAGAATATTTGTTACAGAAGAAGGGAGAAAAGGCAGAAGGACAAAATAGAAAGCATGTGTCATGAAACCACATATCCTAAAAGCTTAAGCTTATAGGTAGAAGTATATGAATGGATATATCTTACACGCTCCCTCACGCAAGAACCTCTTTTGGTTTGCATGAATTTTTGTATAGCCCTTTTTTCTCTATTTTTATTTGCCTTATGTTGAATTCATTATGTTCGGAGTCAACAAAGATTAAACTCGAAACCTTTTGGTCATAGAAATTCTTATACTATGTCATGAAACTACTTTCACCCAAAAGTATAGAAATTCTTATACTATGTCATGAAACTACTTTCACCCAAAAGTTTAAGCTAATAGATAGAGGTACCAAATTTATTACAGGAGAGAAAACTGCTTTACCTAAGTATTCACTAGTTTTGGAAAAACAGTAAAATAATATGCACTTTAACTAAACTTCAAGATCAAAGAATTACTAAGAAATGAAGTAATAACATTTTCCCTACTTTCCATTTATAGTAACTTTGAAGAGCAAAAACTCATTGGTTCTACTTGTGTTTTTCTAATCAATACATGCTGCCTGATTAATCTCAAAAAGTTGAACTTCATAGACAGTTCCAATATTTTCTCAAAACATCTTTAATCTCTCAAGAAACTTTAACCAGATATACTGAAAACAGGACAATCTATGAGTAAATAGCTTGCATATAAGTACAATGAATCATTCATGTAGGCAACCAAGTACCTGCTCTAGGAAGGAAACAAACTCTTTCCCATTTAGAGATTTTCCTTGTACAATCTTTGGACGGATTATGCTAGCAACAAGCTCTTTGAGTTGCTCCCTTCTTTTTACATATAATGGTTCAAGGTCCCCATCCTTCATATCACAGAGCTTTGTCCGCTGGAGATGCGGCTGTTTAAAGTCCAATTTAGATAATCAGCAAGGCCAACCAATGCAATGTTTACGACAAAAATCAATTACAGTTTAACATAGCAAAAATTTTCATCAAGTAATATAAAATATACGAAGGCATATTGCGTACATAGGTGACAGGCAGGTCGATTAGAGATGCAAGAAAAACACACATAGATAACTTGCTTGAAATAAAGATTGATTTCATTAAAACTGCAGTTCTTGCATAAGACAAAGTACTCCAAAGAGTCTATCACATTCTTCATGACATCAAGATGGATGCCAAATAACCAAAGATACAAATAACAGAAGGTGACATAATGTGAAACAATGGAGAAGAAAAATGGGCATGTACCTATTACTAACACTGGCCAATTTTAATTTGTGATAGATTAGTTATAATAACTAATACAGGTCAGGTGCAGCATAAAAAGGATGAGGGTTCCCTAAAAATCCCAAAGTTTGATAACGGAACTGAAAAGTTCAATATTTCTTCCTCCAAAAGAAGATAAAAGGCTTCTGTTGTGAAGAAATCGTCCATCCAGTATGGCAATATCATAAAATCCAGCTTGAATAGAAGAATTACGAAATCAGACAACATAGCAATTTGTATAACACAAGAGAAGTATTTCTCTCTTTCATTGCATTCATATGACTCTAAGAATAGGCTTTGCTACATACATTGTCACATTCACATCATTAAAACTCAACTAACAATGCAGAAATCATGGTTACATTTTGACATGATTTCCGAAATAACACAGCTCCATACACCCAAAATTCCACATAATTTAATTCAGGATAGAAATCCATATAATAAAAAGGTTCATATGGTATTAAAAAACAAGTATTTAAAAAGCAAGCCAAGATACATACTTGTGGTAAGCTAAAGGCAGTACTATTGTCACCCATTATAGCCAATGAGTCCCGTATCTGATTGACCTGATGATGTGAATTTTTGTTTAAACATTCAGTTCCAGATTAGTAACATCTTATGATATTTGAGACATTGAAATTCAAGGCCAGATGAGAAAGATACCATATCAATATTTTTGTCCCCTGCAATTTAATAACAAGCAAATAGCTAACCATCAGAAAATCCTCCTTAAGAAAATGACAAAGTTATAGTGAATAAAGTTAATTTTAGTCACAGGTACAACCAATAGCACTAACCATTGACATTGGGGACTCTTCGAAGAGCTTCTTTCACCATTTGTTGCACTGACTTCCCTTCTGCATTTTAAGTAAGGAAAATATTAGTATAGGATTGAGAGTGCATGATGGACAAAAGAGCAGCAGTGCCTAGAATCCTCAGTGACCAAAAACAATTTTATTCTGATCATAGGCAGTAGATTAAACAAAAGAGCAGAGCTCAGGATAGGAAAGGTAGCGGACAACTTGTAGGTACGAACATAGCTAGTATTTAACTTACGCAAAAAATCACGTTGTATAAGCCACAAGAGCTTAGCAGGTTCAAATGCAACATCTTGGCCCTACAAAACAACAAACCATTTAAAAAAAATTTAAAAAAAAAATAGCAACAAGAAAGTTCATAAATGAAAGTGACGTCGCAAAATGGTGAGAGTAATAATGTAATTGGAGCACCTTCACTCTGTTCCAACACATGGACATTGCCGATTATAATATGTTGAAATTTCAAAATAAAAAAAAAAAAAAACAAGTTAGTAACTGCAATAGTCACGGGAAAAAGGCCATAAAGCAGTATTAAAAAGGATAGCAAGAGAGAAATTGATAATCCAAATGATATAGTAGAGGAGAAAAGGGCATTAGGTTGCTAACCTCCCATAAAATTCTTCAGCAAGCTCAACCGCAAAAGAGAGCCGAGAAATGTCAGCTTCGCGTATCTTAATGCATAAAATGAACAAACAAACAAAATGAAACATTAGTGGTTGAAGGCATCAAGTTTGTTCAGCCTATAGCTAGTAATAGAAAGTTGATACCATTAAACAAGCACATGCAATCAAGTTGCTTTAAAAGGATATTGCCTTTTTCTAAAAGCAATAATATTAACTTTCAATTTTCACTGACAGGGAGGGGAGAATGATAACTAACCGTCTCAGGCAGATTATAGATAAGCACGGAACTCATGACAGTTGCCAGAGCAAATATCCTGCAAAAGGAAGACATAAGAAAAGGCCAACTGAAAAAATAACATACGACTACCAACATAAATTGCAGTGCTTATGATCAAACAGGAGTTACCGATCATCATATACATTTGATTTTCCAACACTTTCAAATCCTTCTGTATCAAGGTAAAATACGGAAGTTTTTACTCCATCAATATCCAACTCTATTGGGGTTCCCCAAATCCATATTCCTGTATAACATGGGCCAAAAGAGAATAAATATTTGAGGAAGACCGTATCTAAATCCAATTAAGGATAACCATGTGAAAAAATATCAATCCCCATTCACCTTTTGTCTTGGTATCACGCATGTGCCCAACACCAAAACCTAACAAAACAATCAAAACAGTTAATATTACATTCTTAGAAGCTGTCGAATTCCTAAAATGTAAATAATGAGGAATAAAATTCTAGCAGCAATAAAAGATGCACCTTCATAACAAGAAAGAGAAAGAAGTTGATTAAGCAAGAAAGATTTTCCAGAGCGATACGGTCCAATCACCTGACAAAACAACCATAAACTAATATAAAACCCACAGGGAACTAACACCACTTATACAGTAATGTGCAAGCTTCCTTCATTAGATCATGAACGAAGTACCAATTTCCAAATAATAAGACTTTGTTCCTGAACTTAGACAAACACTTATCTCCAACTTCGAAAGTCAAAACTATCCAGAAATCCTTCTAAAGAGAAAGTGAAGAAAATGACAACATTTGAGAAAGCAAATCCAGATGCAAAATTATAGGAAAAACAAAAAGAGCAATCAACTCTGGTTTTTTTTTAAGTCCCAAATTTTCAAAAAATCCAACTCCTCTCTCTTATGAGGTTTTCCTGTCTTGTCCTTAGGGGTAGAACAGAATACTTTGTATTGGTGGACTTATATGTTCCAAATCCTGAAAACACATCACATGACAATATTTACAGAAGACAAATTTATTCAAAATATGTTTTCGAACCTTGTAACTAGCAATTTCTCGAATATCAATCAGAAATAAAGTCAGGGAAAGATGATTGGTCAGCATGGAAAATGATAATCAACATGATATTAGCCAATCACTACGCCTAAAACCAGTCCATATCAGTATCAACCCAAACAACTCGAAAACCTTCAGTAGTTCATTTAACAAGCACAAACTTACTGCCACGGATGCAATGGGGTTTGTTATTCTCTCAATAGCCTCCAAACCTTCTCTTGAAAGTCTAAGTTTTGTATGACCAGGATCAGGCTCCACAATGGGAAACCTGTACACAAATATTGGGTAAGAATAAGGGTAGCTTACAACATCGGGAGATTATTAAGGTGAAATGTTCTTCATAACAAACAGAAGAAACTCAGTCATACAATAGCCATTGGGAGGAGAACAAAACAACAATGAATACAACAGGAGAAAAAGAACAGGGTTGTTTGTTGTTATGGCAATAAAAGCATCTTAGTCCCAAAATGAGTTGATTACATAACCTCAGCCTTCAAATGAATAAAAGATACATTTTGGCACCACTCTCAAGGTAAAGACAATTCCATACTAAGTATACATATGACCAAGATAAAGTATGGCTTTGACATTTCTATCATTCTTGTGGCCATAAGTCTATAGTGTCTCCCTATTTATTCATATTGCCAATTTTGAACTATTCAGGATAGTGTCATCAAGAGTTCAAGAATAATAACTAACCCTATGTGTATTGCTCGCAAAAACAAGCTTCTTGTGTCCAAAAAATTCACAACTTATCTTTTTCTCGACATACCAAAATGAAACTTCCCAATTGACAGAGAAAAAAATTTCAATCCATATACGAAAAATCTATAAGTAACAATATTTGAATGTCTAAACAACCTAAACAGCACAATCAATAATCCAGAAGTAGCGAAAAACTAAAAAGAAATTATGTAAAATAATTCTTTAGAAATTTTCACCCACGGCCATTGCTGAAACCAATGCATTAGAAGTCACATTCACTCCCAACTGCAGCAACTAAGTCTGATATATTGGCTCAAACTATGTCCAAGTACAACCACCTAAATAGATATGTATTATAGAAGCATGGTTCAAACCAGTTAGCATAGACGAAATGAAGGTGAATGCCCACATCACCCAATGACAAAATCAGGGAATAAAACGCATTGATAGGATCCAAAGCATCACAAAGTTGAGCTTTTGCAAAACAAGAAGCATAAAGATCAAAGCTTTTTGTATCTTTTCAAGAGGCAATAACCACCAGATCTCGAAACTAAACATGTCATTAGAAAGTTAGAGAGAAAGAAAGACTTACGCCTGTTGAAAATTCTGAATCTGCGAGGACCCAATTGAAAAGAGGGAGAGAAAGAATAGAAGAGATGAGAGAAGGGTGTCCATGAAGGAGTAGAGAGATGAAAATGGGAGAAAGAGAGTAGCTTGGGGTTTGTTATGCGGCAAATGTGGTGGAAGAAGGAAGAATGAGGAGAGAGAGAAACATTGGGATGGGGTTGAAAATTGAAAGGGGTGGCGTTGAAACTTGAAGGTAACGGCAAGAATAGGGAAGTGGGATCTGAAAGGAGGAAGTGGTAATTTGAAGAAGACTCAGACTCGCTCTTTGGATTTTGATCTTAGTCATGTCGTGTCTTCTCATGACCGACCACTGCTATAACTATGCTCCGACTTAGGAGCCAACCGTGTCCTGTTCATTCTGCCTCAATTGGTCACACTATTTCTTCTGGTTTTAAATAATGTTTATGGTTTATAGTATATACAAATTAAATTCAAAATATTAACCCTTTTCTTTGTGATGAAATATTAACCTTTGTGAGTAAATAAGTTTTGAATTCTTTGTATTTTTTGTTTGTATCCACTTTAATCTTGACATTTATTTTAGTACTTAGATTTATAATTGAACTTGTTATTGTCCTTAAATGAACTTTTATATAACTATTACTCTATTGGTGATTTCACAACCTATTTTTTTTCCTAATTAATCACTTATCTCAAATTTAAAATCTCCAATATTAGGCAATAGACATAGAATAGGAAAATCATATATTTTATAAAGAAAAAGTAAAAAGAAAAAAAAAATTGATACAGGTAGCTTTTTTTTTACAGTATCTCCTAATTTAGGAACAGATCGATGACTAATTTATTACGGATTAGAATTTTATTTAAAGTTTATAGAATAAAAAAAACAAAAGAGCTCTGTACAATTAGGAGTAAACGCGGATAGGATCGATCCAATATCCGCAGTTTTTAAGATTTGATCCGATCGGATCAGATATCAGATATCGGATATATCCGCAAAACATAAAAATATTTTTAAAAGCTTATTTTTATTAAAAACATATCAATAAAATTCATTTTTTCTATTCTTTTAAATATATTTACTTTTAAAATAATATTAAACATACTTTTTCTAAATAATAAATTAAAATAATACAACATATATGATAATTATTAGTTGAAATAAAATATAAAAAGAATATTTACTTATTTATTTCTTTATTTTTGCGGATACCAACACAAAATCCGCAATCCGATTCGATTAGTGTGCGGATCCGATCCGAAAGTCTTGCGGATTGGATTCATATCCGCAAATTTTGGATCGGATTTGAATAAATACCGCGGATATGCGGATCGGATCCGATCGGTCTTGAAAGAGCTCAGTACAATGAACAATGTCCTTCTGTTTTTGGTCTGGGCCCAACAACAGGGATTAGCCCAACAATGTCTCATTGCCAATTTTATCTTTTTGGATCAGCCTGAATCTCATAACTTAAGCATCAATTTTGTTTTGACCAAAAAAAAAAACAGCATAATTTTGTTAAATTATTATCACTGTGTGTCTGTGTCTATACCAAAAATGAAAAAAAAAAAAAGAAAAAGAAAATATAAGTCACTGGTTCTGAAGTTCACTGTGATATAATTTTCACGTGAAACATCCAACAATGCATAGACCAAAAAGAAATAGAGAAAGTACATATACAAAAGCCTTTCACCGCGATATACTCTATGCCTATGGGGTGTGAAAATTGAAAATACATCACTATAGTAGCTGAGTTAATGCACTCAAGAGCTTGGATCATTCAAGAGCATTTCAAGTCTTCTATTGTTTTATGTGCTTAAAATAATTTTAACTAAACATCATCCATACTATCTAGAATAACCATCTTATGTCATAAAACCACTCATCCAAAAAACTTAAGCTGATTTTGGGGTTCACTAAGGATCGAACTTTTGACCTTTCGGATCTAAAATTCTAATACTATGTCATGAAACCACTCATCCCAAAAGCATAATTTAATAAAACAATGTAACACTAATGTACGTTTAGGCCATTGGCTCTCTATACTTTCTCAAAATGAAAATATTAAGAATTGGTGTTTCTAGACATATATATTCACATTCGTGACGCGCCCTATGGCTTCCGGAATAGATGGAAAAGACATATTGGAGAAGCTCATTCTAGCACAAGTTACCACCTTTGAAAATATGAGAATTATGAATTAAAAAGTCTAAAAAGCCCCCCTCATATCGCTTTAAACGGTAGTGGCATCTCATCTAAGTATCTAACCAAAGAAAAGAGGACTTTGCAAACTTTCTCGAGTAACAGCGCACCACTTGAAAATAAAGTTTCCTACCAAGTAATTACTTTGTGAATGTACAGTTCTAACCCTCCCCTTAAAGCTGAGATCCTCAAAGGACGCAACCAACACTGTATTAAATTAAAGGTCACTCTACCAAAACGAGAGATAGGTACTGTAGTTTCTAAATATCTTATTTAATTTACCTAGTTTGCCGGTCACTGAATATTAGTTTGAACTTTGAAGTTTCAACATTACTGGCTTGAATAAAATCAACATTTAACCGAACTTAACAACATTAATCCTTTAATCATCTTCAGATGTAGATACTCAGTCATTAAATCAAGCTTTGATTAAACTCGAGTAAAGAAGTATGGTAATATATTTTAGCACAAATTTTGTTGAATGGCAGAGTATTGTCAGCACCTGAATAGTCAAATAAAGAATAAATGCATAAAATAAAATGGAAAGTAGAGTGCAATTTCCGAGACAGTATGTGGATCCACAAGGTTTCGTACGACGCTTGAAAACGACAAAATAATGTTCACATCAGCAAAGAGGCCTGTCTGTCCAAAACTGAGAAAACGAGAAAGGAGAGTTTATATACATATAAAAGAAGGTTACAGTTCAGAGTTCCAATGACCACCGTTACTATTTTCTGTGCATCCAAGGCAACCACCACTCAGCAGCTCAAGTAATACAGGGTGCTCAAAATTATGTAGAGTTTGTTATCAATGTTTATTTGTCAGATTTTTAAATTACCAATTACTGATGTAAAAGTTAATACAAAAATTAGTTTCTGGTTTTCTAGGTTGCACTTTTTTAATTATTATAAAAAATAATAGAATTTATTCTCATTAAAATAATATATATACTATACTTTTTCCAAAGTTTTCAGGGAACGATGGTCTATATTTCGTTACCTATGGAATTTTCCACTATATTTTGTTTGTGCTAAGAAATCTCATGCCATACCATGATGATGAATAGTAAGAACTCGGAACTGAGAAACCACCATCACCAAAATCAATCATTTCTGTTTTTTTATTCTTCAAGAAAAGAATAAGAATCAGCTTCAAATACGAGAATGAGTAGTTTACAAACTATCCAATATCCAATATCATTCGAACTGACGATTAAGAATCAAAACAAATTGACCCGTCACACAAGGAATATAAAACTAAAAAAAAAAAAGACAATTCATATTTCATAGCATCAATTATGAGTAAAGAATCATCATCTCAAAATTTTCTAACAATACCTCTTCAGTCCATCATCATTTTTATTCATATTATATTGTTATTATTAGTAGTAAATGAAACTCATCATCCCTTACATACAAAAACCAGAAGGGGATAGAGCTCCCTAACAGTTTTACAATACAAGATTTTTAATCCTCATCTAATCGCTGCAGAGAATTAAAGACTTCCAAAAAAAATAAAAATAAAAAAATAAAATACAAAATTTTTATGGGGTTTCATTTAACACAGCAGCCAAAGCAGAGAGCGAGCTCTTGGCCTTTATCTCCGGTGGTTTGGATTGGATCACAATATTAGACTCATCCGACTCGCCACGACTCACTTTAAACTCGCCGGCGCCGCCGGCCAAAACCTGGTTTTCCTCCGCGTTGTTTTTGATCCCTTGCGAGGAGGAAGGCGGAAAAACTCGCGTGTGAGGGGAGAGCCATTTCGCTCTGACGTATTCGACCTTCCTCCACGGCGGAACCGGCATTCCCTTCTTCTTCAAGCTCTGCTTCGCCGCCTCCGACACAATCGCCACCATACTCTGCAACCGCTCACACTTGCCAACGAATATGTACGGAACAGTTTGAAGGATCGCCTTGTACGCCTTGGTCGGGCGAGCAATCTCGAACTCCGATCTGAAATCAACGTCAACCACCACTCTCTCGTTCCCAATTATCACATCAATGTACTCGTATTCCCCTAAAAATAGAATGAAAATGAAATAAATACTAACAATTCGCAAATTCGAATCTGAAATAGTTTGGGAGAAGGAGAGAGAAAGTACCAGCGGGATAGAAAGGAGTTTTCTCCCAGCGAGATTTGCAGATTGCAGCATCGTAGCCAAGAGCTAACAAAGCCTCCGTGACGAGCTTTCTGCAATCGCCGTCTTTGCGTTTACAGATTATCTTGTTCTTCTCAACTATCTTCGCTGTGTCCGCTAACAGATTCCTCTCGCTCTTGCTCCCACACGCCACCAAACCCTGTCCAAAACCACAACCACCAACACTCGTTTCAATTTTGAATTCTCAAAATAAGCTTCTAAGATCATTGATTCAATGTTCTGTGACGTCAGTAGTACCTTGAGGATTTCGAGAGCTTCGCCGGAGGGAGGCTGGTTAGTTTCTCCGAAACCGGCGTCCGATTCACCGTCGGAGTTGTCGTCGCAGTTGCCGTTGAAGCAGTTACAGCGGTTACGGGAACACTTAACGGAAACCGGGTGCTTATTATCGTGATTATCTTCCATGAAACTCTGCACCATTCTCGCCAGACACACGGAGTTCGGTTCCAAATCGGCACCAGCTACGTCCTTGCCGAAATGCGCATCGTCGCCGGCGATCTTCTCGACCGCCACCGCCGCCGCCGACGAGCTCCTCAGAACGCCGGGGAACTGGCGCTCGAAGAGGCGCTTCAACCGCCACTTGGCCACCGGCTTCACCAACTCCAGCCTCCTCGTCTCTTCACAAACGTCAGAATCAATCGGCTGAATCTTCATTGTAAAAGGCATGATGATGATGATGATGATGAACAAGAAGATGAATGGTGATAGTGATAACGAAAATGAGTAGACGACGATTGATTCAACCCAAAATCACACTCCCTCACAGTTCGATTTCTGAACTCCGAGCTAGGATTTTTAAATTGGGGGATCAGCAGACAAAACAAACTTAAAAAGCAAAATTCAATCTCTGGAAATTCTGCACATAACCAGAACAACACAGCTTTTCTACTTTTTTTTTTTTTTTATATTTTTCTTTCTCAATCCAGTAGTACTTTGACTTAAAACCACAAATCTTATCCCCTCAAACAAAGAAGAGAGAAATGAAAATAATTAATAGCAAATGCAGTTCTGGCAAAATTGGAGAAGTCCCTTTAATTGTTTTGTAAAGGGAATTATTATATAGAAGTAATTTGACTCGGGTTTGCGGAATTAAGCATGGAATAACTTGAAAACTCTGCTAAGTAAAATCGCTTTTGCTTAGGGTTTCTACCATATACGATTGCGGTTCCCCAACAAGCAACGCGACGATAACGTCAGGCTCTTTCTCAACACATCGGGGTCGTGAGCCATCAACACAGCTTCCATATCTCACGGCTACTTGTTCGGGTTTTCCGGCGAGTGTTTCGCCGGCGGCGAAGCAGAGTTTTTGTTTTTGTCTTTTTCGTTTTTTTGCGTGTGGTGGTGGATTTTGTGCAGAAATGCGAAAGAGGATAAGGTGAAGATCAGAAGGTGTTGAATTATTTAAAGGCAACGACCAGAGAAAAGGGATGATCGCCACGTGCATGCCTACGTGGCAGATTTCAGTGCGGACTTTGGGTTTGTGTCTCCGGGCAAAGCTTAATTCCAAAAATACCCTTTACATTTTTCATGATGATAATGCCCCTGACGTGATAAGTAAGGAAGCTTTCACGGAGACTAATAGGAAGTCCAGGGGGGAGAATAAGCACGAGGGTTGTTTTGTCATTGTAGGACGTATCCTGTGACGGTGAAGATGGCAGGGTAGAAAGGTGTAACTGAAAGTTTCGAAACGGTTGTTAGGTGTTAGTTAAATTGACGGAATTACCCCCCGTGTGTCAAGAGAGTTAATATGGGTTGGTTCGATGTCAATATCGTGTTTATGAAGCTTTGTGCAGTTGCATTGACAATTCCTTACCGTTCCTGTGATTTGTCGCGTGAGGATGAGCATTGAACAAATAAACAGAACCACAGAAAAGAGTACAGTCACAGTTGTAAGTTCACAAAAAGTGTTACGCCCAGACAAAAAAGAAAAAGGTGAGGGGGTCGCGAAAATAGTAAAAAATATAAATATAAATAAATATATAATAAGAAAACTTAATAAAAAAGTTAAAATCATCCTTAACTCCGAAGAATTAATTTAGGTTAATTAAGTGTCTAACTAGATACGTGAATAATGTTAAATTTTTAAATCATGTAGCTATTATTATTTTGATGAACATTAAAAGAATGGTTGAGGTGAAAACGGGTGATAATTAGATGGAGGACTGTTGCAGGAAAGCAACGGTAGCATTTATAAAAGAAAATAAATAAATAAATAAACAAATGAAAATAAGAAAAAGTGACTGGTAAATAACGGAGCAGTTTAGCGGATAAGGTTTGTGTAATTGTATTCGACGTTGACAGGGGATGTTAAGTAGTACTAAGGGATGTGATTATGTCACGTGTCAATTATATTCTGTCAGCCGTTGGATTATCATGGTTGTAAGTTGTAACTAGTGGAAAGTAAGGCCCAATTATTTGATCCACACTAACTCTAATTTTTGTCCATATTGGGCTGTGATATTTAACCCAATCTATTGAACTTTAGGTTGGTGCAACTTAGCTTAAAATCATAACTGAAGTCCATTCTCTAACCAACTTGGGTTCGTGGAGTGGTCAGCTCACTAGTCTGCTTAAATAAGTATTAGGGATTCGAATTTCGCCTTAAATAGAACTTATATCTAATTCAATTATTGAAGATTTCAAATCATTAAAAATTTAAATAGTACTATTGTAAACTATTTTATATTTTTTATTTATAAAATTATTTATTTATTATCTTATTAATAACAAATTTAAAAAATAATTATATTTATAAATTTTATTTTTATATAACTATTATTATTAAATTTTTATGTTAAATTTTTACCTCCCAAAATTTTTTTTCAAGCTCCACACTACATGCAACTTATAGAAATTAAAAAGCGCCTCAATTTCTACTATTTGTATCTTAAAAATATAAGTTAGCACTTTTATGCACTCATAAATTGATTGAAAGACAGAAGAAACATTGATTGAAACATGGTGACGGCATGTCTGGTTCGCCCGAATTTCCTATATGTCAAATCATAGAACTCATCATACACTGTATTTTTTTTTTTTTAAATCACATATTTGAGTTCATTCATTTTCCATTTTCCAACATGCATGTAGGTATGAAAGTTTCTATTTAAGCCATTACAAAGGAAAGAAAAATAACAAAAAAGAGTTTCCTTTTCAGCGGGCAATAATAACTCACAAACCCTTGTTTTCTAATTCTGTTGGCTATATTATTCATGATCATGGATGACCAATTGTTTTCTTATATAATTATTAACTACTATAAAATATATGAAATAAGTCAATACCTTAAAAAAATTACTTTTTTTTACTATGTTTTGGACCATTTTAAAATTATTATTCCTATACAAAAATTTATATCTTCAGTGTATAATGAATAGGAAAATGGCAAATGAATGAGTCTATAAGCAAAGATGCAATATCATGGATAGTGTCACTCTTTTTTTTCTTCTTTTTTCTTCTTTCTCAATGGCTCTAGAGTTTTAGACCATTTTTAATAAGGAATTTATTTCAATCTCTATTTATGGTCTATTTGTCTTAAAAATTAACTCCACATTAATTTTTGCGTCATAAACAGTAAACAGAAATTTAAAACATCTCTTTTGTCTCCATTAGGAGAAATTAACTTTAATTTCTATTGTGATTCTACTTAATTAATTAATTAAAATACTTAAAATAATGTAATTATTTTTTTCAATAACATTATTTAAATTTATAAATTTAAAAATAATTCACTATTAAAAGATATTAATATTAAAAAAAATTCATTTGTAACAATAATACACAGTATATAATTTGGGATTACACTAATCTGTAAAATTACTTAATACAAAAAAAAACTATAATTAAGCTCTATAGTTGACGACAAGCATTGTGAAATTGCCATATGTGTTCAATCAAATCCTCTTTCAATTGTCTATGCTGCTGCCTATTTCGAAGTTGGACATTTCTTTGGAGAAATTGATGGTATGGTGCAAAATCTTCCTCTCCCAACTGAGATTGTGATAAGCCATTTTCGACATCGTCATACTCTAAGTATTGAGCAAAATTTTCTGCGTAAGTGTCTATTTCATCCTCAACAATCATATTACGTAATATAATACAAGCTCTCATTATGTTGACAAGTTTCTTCTTTTTTCAAAAGCGAGTTGGATCACATATAATTGCAAAGCGTGCTTGCAACACTCCGAATGCTTGCTCCACATCTTTTCTTTGCCTTTCTTGGTATTGTGCAAATAACTTGCATTTCTCCCCTTGTGGCTTTGAGATTGATTTGACAAATGTGGCCCATTCAGGATAAATACCATCTGCTAAATAGTATCCCATAGTATAATTATTATCATTAATAGTATAATTTTCCTCCGAAGCACGGTCATTTAGAATATCATCGAACACTGGAGAACGACCTAACACATTAATATCGTTATTTGAACCAGAAACTCCAAAGAACACATGCCATATCCAAAGGTCTGAAGATGCTACAACTTCAAGTACTATGGTTGCAACCCCACGATAACCACTCATGTACATACCTTTTGACGCCTTTGGACAATTTTTTCATTGCCAATGCATGCAGTCAATGCTACCCAACATGCCAGAAAAGCCACGACCCTCCGCCATTTGTAGCAAGCATCGTACATCATTCAGATTTGGTTTTCGCAAGTATATTCATCCTCGAACACCGAAATGACACCTTTAACAAATTTTTTCAAGTATTCAATTGTAATACTCTCTCCTATGCGCACATAATCATCAACAACATCAGCTGCTACGCCATATGCTAACATCCGTATCGCAGCGGTGCATTTTTAGAGTGGTGACAAGCCTCTTCTTCCAGTTGCATCAACCCTCTGTTAAAAATACGGATAGACGTTTGAGAGAGCATCTACTATTTGAAGGAACACATGTCATCTCATTCGAAATCTCTGTCGAAAAATGTCAGCATTATACACTGGTTCATCTGCAAAGTAATCTTGGAAAAGGCGATCATGTCCTGCTTCTCGATCTCTATTGATCCATCTACGAGGAGTTGGGACAGAGCTTCTATCGATATCTTCTTCTTCTGAATCTTCGAATAAATACTCATCGATCCAATTATCTATGAGTGTGTTATCTTACCGTCTTATTTTGCCATACAAAGCCTCATTAAACATATATCATCAAAATTTCTAACCATAATCTTTCTCTATGTAATTTTTAGTACTCTTTCGAGGTGGGAAACAAGAGTTGAAATGGAGTTGCAAAGTCATTGATAGTTTATATTTATAAGTGTGTCTGCAACAAATACCTACTTCTCAACGGCTAGTTTTTCAACGGCTACTTAACGGTCACTTTCATGAACAATAACGGTACAATAATATTGACTAATTTAAAAAGTTACATCAAAAATGAATAAAACAGACTACATCACATACCAGTAATACGCAATAAAACTAAGAACATACTACGCAACTCTACGAATACAAGGAACTATTAAGTAAACCACTTCGCGATTATTTTCTCACATGCAATCTCATGAAGAGCTCATTGTTTTTCCTATCCATTAGTTCCTTTTTTCTAACATTCTTAATATCTTTCATGAAAGATAGTTTTTTAACAACCGATGATTTTTTTCGCTAAGATCTTCAGACATTTATACTTTTTTCTTACCTTTTCGCTTGCTCTTCTTTGATCCTTGTGGGCGAACAGGAGAGTCCACACCGGGTTCGTCTGCCAACGGTGTATCTGGGTTTGATGAGGATGAGTATGCTCCAATTGCACTAACTTTGGTTCTCTTTGAGTCTCCACCTGTGTAGATAGTTGGCTTCTCCATTTTTGTTCCAAACGAAGCATGTTCGAATGCCTCTCAAAAGTGAATTTTTGACCATAAGTTGTGGAATAAAGTTTATAGGCAAACTCCTTTATATCATCAGCGTTCGAACCACTCCTTATTTTTTGACTAGCTTGATCGTAGCAACCAACAAATTGTGCAACAGCCTTGTTGTTCTTATACCATCGTTTCTTATATGCAACTACCCCCCTTCTCATGTCGGAGCAAAATTCTACACATTAGCTGTGAATTCGACTCCAAAATATTTTTTCCTTTTGATCAGTACCAACTATAGGGTCAGTTGAAACATTTAACCATGCACTGATCAGCATCTCATCCTCTTTCCAATGCCAGTGTTGAATACTATCTTGCCTCTGATCTTCAATATCATCATCATTGAGGTCGATAGCATCTAATCCATGAGGGTTGGCAAAATCTGAATATTACGAATTTGGACTAAATTGTATCGGAGTCTGAGAGGATGGGTTAGAAGAGTCATCAACACCAGATGAGTTATGTCGTGATACATTGAATTGAGTTGGAAACGGCAAAGATGTTGGAGTAACATTTTCGATAGAGGGGTTAAATATGGATGAAAATGGAAAATGTTGTGTTTGTGAATTTTGATTTTGTGGTTGGAATATAGGAAATTGATTATATACGGAGCTTGAAAATTGAAATTAGAAAGATTTTATGGATTTGGATTTTGAAATGTATTTGGTAGTGTGAAGTTTTGATTTGAAACTTGAGAGTTTGAGGTCTGAGATTGTTAGGTATTTGGAGTTTAAGAAAGGTTTTGTAAATAATTGAAAAAAGAGTTGAGTTGGTTTGGATCCATTTTTTCGAACAAAAAATAATATCAGCGGAACTTTGATTTCGTAAACTTGGAAGAAGACGAAGAAGAGTAGAAAAAAGTGTGAGAATAAAAGTATATGTAAGTGGTATATATAGAATAATAAAATATTAATTTATTAATAATAATGGTAACATAGTAACGGGTAGTTTTCAATGGCTAATTTTATAACTACTAATTTTAATAATGTGGTTAGCATTTTAAATTTTAAAAATAAAAATAACCAACTCAACCAAAAATTATTTTATAAGGTGTAAAAATTAAATTTATTTTTTAGTGTGAGTAAATTTAATTAATTATAATTTAATATAATAATATAAATAATATTTAATATTAATTATGATATAAATAATTAATATAAATCATTAATTAAATAAAAATTCAATTATTTAATCAAATTATTTATTATAATTATTAATAAATTAATTGTAATTTAATTATTTAATTAATTATTATTTAAATAATTAATATAAATTATTAATTAAATAAAAATATAATTATTTAATATAATTATTACTAACTTAATTATTATTTAATTATTTAATAATTATTTAGGGCAATTTACGTTATTAAATTGTTTAAACCCCAATTTTATGTAAATACATTGTTTCAAAAACGGATACGTAAATACATTGTTTCACTATTTTATATAAACCGCTACTGACAGTAGCGGTTTACAATTGCACAGAAACCGCTAGTAATAGCCGCGGATTATGTGTATTTTTGGTTGGTCATAAACCGCTACTGCCAGCAGCGGTTTATGTAGATCGGTGTGCGTGCGTAAACCGCTGGTGCCTATAGCGGTTTACGTTTAGTATGTGTCAATGGGCTCCCTATATAAACCATGGAGGGGCCAAATGTAGAGAGGTAGAGTTTTATTCACAAATGGATGGGGAGGATAGTATTAAAAAAATACAATACTCAAAGTATTAAATTATATAAATCAAGACTATTTTTTTTATTCTCATCTCTTTTACAATTTATAAATAATAAAATAATTTATTTTTAGCCAAAAGTTCACTAAATTATATATTTTTCTCTTTAACAATCACTTCATTCTCTTTTATTTATATCAACCATACAAGAGATACTAGGAGAGTTTGAAACATGGGTTATGTTCTTTGCTGCTGATTTGCATTTGAGGTTCTAGCTAAACGAATTTTTTTTATTTGTGCAACTTTATTGTTTTATGCCAAAAAATAAAAATTATTTGTATTTTATAGTTGATTGATTGGATAAATAATAGTGATAACATCATAATTTTGATGAATAAAATAAAAAATATAAATATGCATATAATAATTTTTTATTTGTATTTCTTATTAAAACGAGACTAAATAGCAAATCAAAGAGTGAGTATTGACAGAGTACTAAAATATATAAACTAAGACTAATTTTTTTTATCTTCATCCCTTCTAAAATTCATGAATGATAAAATAATTTTTTTAGTAAAAAATAGTGAATTTTTTTTATTTGATTTGCTATTTTTAGTGAAAAAATTCACTATTTTTTACTAAAAATAAATTATTTTATCATTCATAAGTTTTTGAATCAATGAAAATCAAAAAGAAAAAAAATGTAAAAAAAAACAGATGAAAAACTTCCTTTTCCATTGGAAGGAAAGGGAAAATAGTGGCATAAAACCCACCCCCAATTTTTCCTTTCAAACTTACTATGAAAATAGATGACAATTCTAAAATGAAAGTCAAATTACTAATTTATCCATGGTGTTAACATTAAAGCAAAAGAAAAATAAACAGTATTAATATAATTTTATTTAGTTATGATTTTTTTTTTATTTTTTTTCACCCATTTTTTTTCATTCAAATAACATAAAATAAATCACTTTTTTTTATTTTATTTTCTTCCTTTTTTTTCTCTCATTTTTTCATCTTCCATCCAAAGTATTAAGGTCGTGCGCATTGGAATTGCTTTATTCCACCCGAAAACTATTCATGAATAGACAGTGAATTGTTAGTAGCACCAATTTTCTACTTGCTTTACCCGTGTCATTGCAACAGAAGAATATTATATGAGACGCGTTTTTTGTACCCCATCAATAGCAACAAAAGCAAGAAGACTTGGGAGCCTATTCTTCCCCACTTTATCAAAGATAGAGTGTTGGGCCATTAGTCATGACTTCAACTATGTTGTCTACATCAAATTTTGATTTTATAAGGATAGTCCACATATAGATGTTAGGAATATAATCTATTATGATGATGGGATATATTAATTACCAATGGAAAAGGAATAAAAAAGAAGAGAAAAGAAAAGATACTAAAGGATCATTTTTCTTTTAAATTGCTAACTAAAATGACACAACTTTTCTTGTTAAAATTTATGTCTAGATATTGTCCATTTGTCCCCTTGCCTTACTGTTAAACTTATATAAATATACATATCATTGTTGATTAAGCTTTTTATCTTATTCGATTTCTCTAGAGTATTCATTTCAAACATGAATTCTCAGTTAACTATTGATAAATTCTAGCTATCCCATGTTACTAAAAAGAAAAAGCAAAATATTAAATTTATTTAAAAAATTAAAGTTTAAAAATAGTATATTTTTGGAGAAGATGATAATGATTGTCACTAAAATTCAAAACATTAAATTCTTGAAACAATTTATTTATATTTTTTATTTTTTTAAATAAAATACGATTTATAATTAAAAAAAATTCTTATTAAATATGACTTATTTCGGTGTATTTGTGTATTTCTGGAGATGATGATAATAATTGTCATTGTTAAATATGGCTTATTTTTTTAATTTATAATTAAAAAAATCTTTGAATAAGCCATGCTTGTTTGTATATTTTTGTGTACTCCTATATAGTATTGTAGATCTATATATTATTTGGAGATGATGATAATGGATTAAAATAAATTAAAAACGTGGAATTTAAAAAATTTAAAGGGAGTTCGCGGGGTAAAACGAACTCTATACTAGGGGTGCGAGCGAACTTGCTCTAAACAAAAAAAAATATATTTAAAAAATTAAAGTTCAAAAATAGTATTTGAGAAAATATGATTTTTTTTATTTTATTTCTAAAAAAATCCTTTATCCGTTTCATGCGAAAAAAATAAGTAGCAGTAGCCAAGTTAATAGCTTCGTCAAGCTCGGTATGCATTTTTCCCTAGTATTTGTATAATCCATATGATTGGGTTGGAATAGGAAAAGGAAAAAAAAAAAGGTAAGGACCAATATAATTTAGTATTTTTAATTAGTACTTTTAGTTATTATTTTAATTTTTTTAGTTTAATATATAATTTTTTAGTTTAGTAATTTAATAATATATTTTTAGATTTTATTTTTAAATAACTGACCAAAATACAATAAATTTTATTGATATTATAATATTTTTCATACAAAAATATGGTGATACACAAATGTGTTTATTGAGATTTTATGAAAAGAAAATAATATGGGAGTCACTCAGATAAAGACGTCTAAAACATTTTTTTTAAAGATGATTTTTAGTAATTAAAATTTAACATATATAATCGATTAAATCGTGTTATTTTCATTAAAATTAGGCTAGACAAATTAATTTGACTGAAAAAATTATAAATCAAATTTTGAATCAATCTAAATTAATATTATTTTTTATAGAAAATGACTAAAATACTTATATTATATATATATAAATTTTGAAAACTCTAAATCCTAACTCTATCACGGCAGAGAAATAAAGAGCTAGAATTTAAAATTTTCAAAATTAAAATATATAATAAGAGTATTTTTGTCACTTTTTATAATAAGAATATTGAAATCATTTTCCATAAAAAAATTAATATTAATTTAGATTAGTTCAAAATTTGATTCATCATTTTTTTAGTCAAATTAATTTATCTGATCTAATTTTAATAAAAATAATACAATTTAATTAATTATATATATTAACTTGTAATTATTAAAAAATATATTTATAAAATCACGTTTTAGACGTTTTATCTGAGTAGTTCTCAAATAATATTATTATTGCATCGGTAAAAGTAATTAATTAATCAGCTCATTCTCTAATTGGATTCGAATCAGATTGGATTTATGCTATCAGTTACAGTTATTGAGTGGTAGCCCAACTGCCACGAGTTAAATTTAGTGAAATAGGTCCAGCCTTTGTTAATTGAGTAAAAACTAAAATGTTGATCAAGTGAAATAAAATTCGAAAAGCAGATAAAGTAAAAAGCATCACATCAAGTTTCATGTATTGATGACTTTAGGTAAAGAGAGTTAGGCGAGTTTGCACGGTCACACTCACACTCACATTCACACATCTCCATTAACGTGTTTGTTGTGTTATTACTTATGAAAAATATTATTTATACACTAAAATCAACCACCAATATATTTATATATAAATAATATATGATTTAATTTATTTTTAATGTGTATTTGTATTTCAACACATATTTTATAGTGATGACTGATTTTAGTGTACACGTAACATAAGCCACTATTTATTAGCCAAGTGCACCCTTCTATCATCTTGCCACATATTAGACCTAATTATTCTGCATTTTGCAACACAATAAAATCTATAGAAACATATATAGCATGCATGTTGTTTTTATTTACCATATGCTTTAGAGTTTAGACATGAAACAAACATTTTGTTTCAACCATATATATAATTTGATGGTTTCGTTAACGAGAAACCACGAATGTTTTCACAATGATATGTATATAATTCCATTGCTCTATTCATCATAAGGATGCGTTTGATTTTTAAAAATTTATGGGAAAAAATTACAAAATTTATATTCCGAACATACTATTTATTTGTATTTTTTTCGTATTTGTAGTGTGTATCGATCTAGGTAGAAACTTGGGTACATACATTAAAATTGATGTGAAATTAATAACTGCGAGTCGTTAAATGATTTGATATAGAGGAGTGCTAAAGGACTAGTAAATTTTGTAATTTGTAATTATCAATTAGTTATTATTAGTGTTTTTAATGATGTGAAATAATATCTAAGTATGGAATTATTCATTTTTTTTTGCTGATTAAATGTTGGTTAGATTTTAATAGAACTGCGGGCCAAGATTTTCTCTTTGATATATTTAACTAAAGGAAAAGTATATGGAACCAAGAGGTGATCAGCCAAAAAGTAAACAATTTAACTAATTTATAATTATATTTAATTAGTTTTATTTGTTTTTAATTTATAATATTTGATATTAATTACTTCTTATCCCAAATTAAAATTCTGAATGATACGTTGGAGAAATAGGAGCGGGAATCATGGAACTCTGCTTCCAACCATCCCGATTCTTAGTATATAAAAAAAATTTATAAAATATATAAAAGAACATCCATTTAGTATGAAAAAAAAAAACATTTTGATACTTAATAAAAAAACATCCTAATGCCTAGTATAAGCACCATCCACGTAGAGGTTTTGGATTTACTCAAAAACATTTGACTGATTTTTGGCTGATACTCTCTTAATTTTCTAGCATTGTTGCTAACTAAATTATCATTCAATGACTTTCAGCTATTAACTTTATATGAAGTTAATTAGACGTAAGTCTTTATTATTGATCTAAAACCAAAGACACTATTGTGCCATACAACTTTTGATTTTTGCGCACTTTCTGGATGCAAATATTGTCAAAACCGCCCACTGCATGATGGTTGTGGGTTTTTCTCTAATGAGTAATTTACTTTTCACGTGGTGCTTTCATGCAATCAATTCAATTCATCATATATAGTGTATTATTATTCTTATCTTCTTTTTCTTTTGGGGTTGTTTGAAAAATTCTCTACTCCTTGTTTTAGGGGGTGAAAAAAAAGGAGGCTCCATCTTACTTAGACTTTAACCCTTTTATTCTCATCATCAAATTGCAAAGAAACCCTTCCAAACATGGATCACGGGAAGAGTAAACTTTCATGTGCTTTGAAACTTTACCAACGTAACTTTTCTAATAACTATGCTTAATCACGTACAACTTACTTAGACTTTAAAGCAATGTTAGTGAGTTTCAGATTAACACAAACTTTCTTCTCATGACACACACTTTAAGACTTTGTTTGGTAGTGGAAGTTGAAAGGATATTTGAAGAAAGAAATATAGAAGAGACTAATTTCCTTTGTTTAATTGAACAAGCAAGAACAATAAACTTAACAAAGCAGAATGAACAAAATAAAGAAAAGATTGGGAACCATTTTTTTTTCTTTTTGTCAGCTATTAACAAATATTCTTTTTCCTTCTCATTTATTCTCTTAGTCCTTTATTCATCAACTACTTTATTAACTAATTTTGGTTTTAGAAAAACTTGATTTCCTTGCAAAACTGGAAAAATAAAAAACATAAACTATACTATATGTGTGCATTAAAATTAGTCATTAAAGTCGGCTACTAATATAAAATATATGTTGAAATATAGATACACATTAAAAATAAATTAAATCATCGACTATGTTATTTGTACACTAAAATTAGCCACCAATATAAAATACATCTTAGAATACAAATACACATTAAAAATAAATTAAAGGGTAAAATATATTTTTTGTCCCTAAAGTTTGGCAAAAGTTTCAAAAATACCCTAAAATTTTGTTTTTAATTTTGTTGCAAAAGTTTTCGATTTGTATCAAATATACCCTCAGCGGCTAAATTTTCAAAAAATTTAAGACTAATCTAACAATAATGCATGAAAATTATGCTTGATTTGCTTGTGTTGAGGGTTGTTCTTATGAAATTGTTGTTGAATTGACCTTAAATTTTTTGAAAAAATAGCCGGGTGTATATTTGATGCAAATCGAAAATTCTGGAACAAAATTGAAATAAAATAAAATTTAGGAATATTTTTTAAATTTTTGTCAAATTTTAAAGACAAAAAATATACTTTACCTTAAATTAACCATACATATATTTTATACACAAATATATTAGTAACTAATTTTAGTGACTAATTTTAATGTATAAATAATATTTTTATAAAATCAAATATGTATTTATACATAAATATATTAGTGGTAATTTTAGCGTACAAATAATATTTTAAAAACATATATAGTTAAAAAAGCTTATCGGACCAACTTTTTTCATCTCATAACTCTTAGGTAGGTGAGAAATAGAAGAAAACGACGCATTGTAAGCCCCAATTTTTTAGCAATAAGCCCCATGCATCTACTTGATAAAATTAGGTTTAAATAATTTTTTATCCCCATAAAACATTTGATATTTTTAGTTTTAGTCCCTACTGTTGGTTTGTTTCATTAAATTTTTGGCGTGTTACATCAAAAAAAAAATTTACAGATACCAAAACCTTATTTAAGCTATAATAGGATTAATTTGCATGCCTTTCCATCGTTCAAAATATCAATGTATTTCCACTTTTTTATTCCTATTTTTTTCCTCCCACATATATCTTTACACATCCTACTTGGAAAATAATTCACTTTAGTCACCAATAAAATTTTAAAAAGACAAAAATATCCATTCGTTTGGGTACTACATTAGACCTAATAGAGCAGTCCCACATGATTTAAACAGGGAACATATTTTTTATTTGGCCCAAATATTTTTGTACATAAGGAAAAGGAAGCCCGATAAATGAAAACCCAAAAGAAGCCCAAAATGAGATGGAAACCCAAACGTGATGGAAGAACTAAGAAGCATTAAAAATTCAGTGATGCTACTCCTGTGTAAAGGGAAAATACAAGTGTAGATCATCTAGCCAAAAAAGACTAGCATCTAATTCAGATTTTTGTTTTCTAGATATACCTCAATTGAGTTAGTTCTCCTGTTAGTAGTAGATGTAAAGGGGAAATCTGCCCCCTGTGTAACCCTTATGTTTTTTTTCTGGGCTTAGGCCCTGTTATCCAACCAAAAAAAATTAAAAAATAAAGTGATACTAAGTGTATAAGATTTTTATAACCAAGTTTAATTAAGTTGTGAAAAGACCAGCAAAAAAAAATGCATACATTACTATTTCTTCTTTTCGCACTTTTTGCAGCACACAAAACTTTATTAGAAAACACAAAAATTTATTGATATAACACATAAATTATTAAAATATAATATAGAATTTTGCACATAACACAAACTTATCGATGTAGTACAAATATTTTACCCATGGTATATATATTTTTGCACATAACATACAAATCTTTGCACATAACATAAACTCTTGCTATTAATGTATTTTGTTAATTAGATGAGTCAATATTTTAGGTATGTAGTCTTCCAAAAATTTGTATTCTAAACATAAAAAAATTTATACTATGCAACAAAATTTTTGTGCAGTTCACACAAATTTATCTGTTATGCATAATTTATTAGTTGGGTGTCATTTTTTTGGACATATAATCCTTAAAAAATTTTGTGCTATATATTAAAATTTATATACTATACATTAAAATTTATGTATTGTATATCAAAATTTTTGTGCTCTAATTTTTTGAACATTTATAAGAGAAGAAGAAAATGAAGACAATGATAATGATAATAAGAGAGGATGACGAGAAAAAAAAAATTAAAAACAAAATCAACAATAGCATCTAAAAGAAGTTAGCTATGGTGACAGCAACGATAATAACGACAATAACAACATTAAAAAAGGAAGAGAGAAGATAAGAAAAAAAAGCAGCAAAAATTGTTAAATAAAAAATATATAAATTTTTATTTTTAAACAACTTAATTAAATTTAGCTATCAAAAGACTTAAACACCTAATACTTTTGAAAAAAATAAAAAAACATTTATATATACTCAAAGAACCACTCAAATAATATGTATACAATTTATATGTTTAAAGGCGGTGGCATTAAGTTTTATGCTTACATTTACTTTGGTATTTAACGCAAACATCTCATTCCCCTATTTATATCTTCCTTTACTAAAAAAACCCATCCCTCTTGTCTTGTTCTTCTGCTTCTTTGTTAGCAGCTTGAACAGATTTGTACCATAGAAATGCCTGCACCCAAAAAAGATTAAGTTTTTGTTAGTTGTGTTCACTAATTAATGTTTAACCACTTTTATAATTATAAATTTTGTGTATTATATTTATTATTGTTATTTTTTATAATATAATTTATTAATTTCATTAGATAAAATAAATTAAACAAAAAATTCTAAATAATAATAGTAATAATAATAATAATAATAAATCATAGCGTACTAAAATTAGTACTAAGAATATTAAAAATATATATAACAAAAAATATTTAAAAAATCAACAAAATTAAATATACTTAAAAGAGTAATATTATAATTTAATATCATAGTATTTTTAGTAATTTATTTAAAAGATATTTTAATTAATATTATTTAAATAATATTTATTTTATCAAAATTTAGTTGTTAAACAGACATTAACTTAATTAGTGTATAAATAAACTTGTAATGGAAATGAAGTTACCGAGGAAGGAATGCCGGTGAAGGCAAAGAAACCCAACAAGGGAGCATAAAACACGCTATCTGATCCCAAAACTCCGAACACCGGCCTTTGGTTCACATACTCGAAAATCGAACCTATCTGTCAATTCAATCAACAACCACCGTCAAATTAACTTTCAAATTAAAACGGGAAAGAGTTTAATTAGAGACTAATTACTGCGGCAATAGCAGTTATAGCAGAGGCAAGCAAGTAAATGAAGAATGGAACTTGAAATCCTTGCTGCAAAGAAGAAGATGCGCTAGCTTCATTACGAGCCCATGGCGGAGGCTCATCGGAATCTGGCTTTGCCCACGAAGGAATATTTTCGTCGGATTTGTTGGACTCTGCTGATCCTTGAGTCACCGCAACCACCACACGCCTATGGGAAGGTGTTGACCGTAATCTTGTATTTCCAAATCGAAATCCAAAGGTATTGCGATGCAGAGATACCACTAAGTTAGCGTATTTTGATGAATGATGATTCTGTAAAGCGCATACCGTCGGTGGCAAGAAGGTGCCAGTAGTGGTAGCAGTGGTGGTCATCCTCTTCTTTGTAAGACGGTTAACTAATTAACGAACTAAAAATTGAACAATGCGAAGCTTACTCCCAAGAAATAATCCAGTCTCAGCCATCCAAATTCTATCCTTCCTTACTGAAATCTTATCCTATCTTTAGGTCCAAGTTACCAGCCCAATTCGATCTTTTTCTGCTTAAAAAAAGGCCCAATTAACTTACACAGAGCTTACAGAATGTGCTACAAATTTACACCCATGCCAATTGAAAAAATAATTTGATATATATATATATATATATATATATTTATTTAAACTATATAGATACTAAAATTATCAGATTGTTAACATAGTTATAATTTTGTCTTTCTGTTTTTAAGTCAGTATAATACAAAATTTTTAAAAGAATATAAAACTTATATACTGGGATTGTGGGATAAAAAATATAAAACCTACAAATTTTAAAAATTTTGGCAAATAATATACATTTAATAAAATAATATGTTTTTAATATATTGGAGAAAATTGAATTACTAAATAAGTACTCTATATATAAAATATTTTAAGCAAGTACTCTAAATAAGTAATAAAAATTTCAGGTACAAAATTAGATTATTAAGTAAGTATTTTAATTTATTATCTATTTTAATGATTAATTTTTATAAATATTTTATTCAATCTCATTTTTAAATCATTTTTTTATTTATATTTGTTGAGTTAAGATTGATTTTGAATTTATATAAATGATGACAAATATTTATCGGGTTAAAAGTTTAAGTTTGTTTAATGTGTCTATTAATAATGTAGGCCTATTAATTGTCAACCGAATACTTGCTAGAACAATGCATAAGAAAGGACTTATGGAGAAGCATATGAAAAATTATTTGTCAACCGAAAATAAAAAATTTGTTCTGGAAACTGATGCATGGAAGACTCTTTGCTAAAGAAAGGTTGAACGTCAGAATACAATCTATTGAATCCTGGTGTCCAAAATGCAATCAAACACAAGAAAGTATTTTTCATTGTTTCTGAGTGTCCAAATGTGATTGAAGCTTGTAAATGCTCAAATCTGCCATGGCCGCTTCAAGCTCTAGAACCATGAAAGTGTTGGATTCGGCTGGAAGAAGAACTGAGAATGAAGGAAAATTTGAACGAAAAAAGAGCAGTAGCAGCAGACCTCTTATGACAAATCTGGTTAGTGAGAAACGCCTAAGTATTTGAAGGTAGAACTACCCCTTCAATTATGGTGGAGATGGCCAGAAAAAATATGCGTGAGAGAAGATGAGACCCTCGAGTTTTTATTTTACCTTTTTAGTTTTCTTTATGTTTAAGTATTTTTTTTGTTTTCCACGGTGTTTCTCAACCCAGCATTAAAGTTGGAACTTTTTTTTTCTCTTTATTACAATTTCTATCTGTCCAAATTGGACCAATTTTTAGTAATGAAATTGCATAACTTTGACAAAAAAAATAATAATATAGACCTATTTATTCACTCTTCACCCCAAGTTCATGTTGCTTCAGCAACCTCAAATATCACAATTCTAAAATTTCAACTCATTACATTTTAATGAGCAACAAAATTACTAGCAAAGTAGGATAGAGCAAAACAAAAATGAAGAATAATAATGAGCAGCAGTTATAATGACCCGAAAATAAAAACGTTATGCATGCTAAAGAAGACAGTAGATTCAAAGAAAATAAAGGTGGTGGAGCAGCTCCTCAAACAAGTAGAATTAGTGGAGCAAAATGTAAAAATTAGAGCATTACATGCCAATGAAGACAAATGGAATCAAGAAAGAAATTGGAAGAGGCAGTGTTTAAATTTCAAGAGCAAGCATCATCCTATAAAGTGGTCTACTCAACATCATTTGAGAACAAGACAAATAGAGTGATACAAAAATATCATTTTAAAACACTTGAATGGAATTCTTTTTCCTTCAATTTGTGTTTCATTTTAGATTTTTTTTGCTATGCTTATCTAATGTCATCTCTCTATATTTGAGAAAAAGATTTATGAACGCGAGTTGAAAAAGCTGTGAGAGAATAGAGAAGAGAGATGCATAAAAAAAAATCAAAAAATATTTCTGTGTAATTTGGTTTTGTTGAACTAAGATTTAGTTCTCCTTACCAAGTTGAGATAGCACTTGGTGGTAGATTGAGTGTAGGGGTGGCAATGGATAGGGTAGAGTAGGGTTTGGATCCAACCCTAACCCTACCCGCGAGTTGAGAATATCCCAACCTTAATCCTACTCGCTCTTAACCCGTGGGTACCCGATCCTACACGCGGGTTACAAAAAATATACAACATTATTATATAACTTGATGATAATTTAAAATAGAATTGATTTTTATGTAAAAAAATATTAAATTATCAATTAATGATTTTCTTTTAGTGGTTAAGGATTTTTTGCATTTAGTGAGAGGTTTTTGATTCAACATCCACTTAAAACATATTGTTGTATAAGTATATAATATAAACATATATAGAGTGCAGGTTGGTCGCGTAAAATTGAGGCTCAACCAGCACTCTACCCGACCCGCATGAGAACCCTACCGGCACCCCTACCCTATCCGCTGCGGATCGGGTTGGCAACCCTACCCGATCGGTGGGTCGGGTTGGATACCGCGGGTAGAATACATATTGCCACCCCTAATTGAGTGTGTGTTTGGATTAACGTTCGCAAATGGAGGTTTCTATAAAATTGATTTTTATCAAAAGTGAGTTAGTATTAAAGTAGTTTATATTTAGTAATTTTTATTTAAAATATATTATAATAAATTAAATATTGTTTGGATTACATTATTCAAAATCACTTTTAGATAAAAAATTACAGAAAATGACATGAATTTAAATAATTATTTTATGTTATCTTATAATTTTATTTTAGATATTTAAATAAATTTTAATATTTTTTTAGTACTCTCAGTACTCTTTAGTATTTTAATAGGATTAATAGAATTATAATAAAAAAATATTCTATACAAAAAAGAAATAACAATAACAGTAAAAGAACTCATAAACAACAGATAATAGAAGTTTTATAAAAAATAATAATATGCATAAAAGAGTATTAAAAAAAATATTATACAAAAACAATAAATATATGAACAATGAAAGACATAATTGGTAGATAAAACATAAATCTCAGTCCAACATGACAAAGTGAATAAAAAAGCTAAAATTTATAGTTTTTTATAAACGTTGATTGAAGATAGAAATCATTCATGTGTTTAGAGGATAAAAACATTGCCAAACATGAAGTGAAGCGGTTAAGAAATTCAGACGCATAGTTAATTTCTGCAAAAAACAAAACTAAAAAAGTTTATATCTAATTTCAATTTGATATAAGTGTTTGTTTGGATATTATTAAATTAATATAAAAAAATTCAATAAATAAGTGTTTTTTTATTTTGATATCCATAAATAAATTACTCTGTATTATTATGTGGTAGGATATTAGTAAATCTTGTTAATACATACCTAATTAATCTTCATTTGTTTGATATATATATAAATACAAACGGAACTGAAACATATAACAAATTAAGTAATTATCACTCATCATCGGTGATCATCACAAATTAAACGATGGAAGCAAAGTTTTTTCCATACAACAACACACTACTACGTATACGGTGTTCATCAAAAGCACACTTGATGATGAAACGTAAACCAGATGTTATAGTAGCGATGCACACAAGGCATCATCGTTCCTCTTCAGATGAATCTAGTAGTTTGATCCACAAAGATAATTGGTTTGATCGCTTAGCCATAAACCATCTTTCAAAATGTGTTCAAGATGCCACAGGTAACATTCTTAATTACATGCATACAGCTTCATTGAATAATTCAATAATCTTGGCATACAAACATGCAGGATTAAGGAACAGTAAGAGCGGGTATGAGAGCCTCGTAGAGGCAGCTACGGTGGCTTCCCAGAAATTCGATCCCATTCAGCAACGACAGCTTGTCATTCAAGCTCTTCACACAACCTTACCAAACTTCATATTTTCATTCGTCAGTACTTCCTTGCTAATAATACTTATCTCGAGAAAGTTTAGAAACCAGCATTTTTATGTATATTCATAAATTCTATGTAATTATTGTTTGTTGTTATTATTATGACTAATGGCAGACGAAAATGTTACCACCATCGAAATTCACAAGACAAGTATTTGCAGCTTTTACCACCTTGTTCTTTGCCTGGTTAATTGGCCCCTCTCAGGTAATTTATATGAGAGTTACTCTTTTATTCCATATCCATAACTTCTAACTCGAACAATATTAATTAATTATAGAGTAAATGTCCTTTTTAATTCTTAACCATTTGTCTGATAGACTTTTCACCCTCTAAGAAATCTAAACACCTAAATCGATCCCTATCTACTTTGATATATGTACGTTTCAGTCTCTGGTTAGGGACTGAAAAGACCATTTACTCAAAGTAGATAGGGACCGATTTGGATGTTTAGATTTCTTAGAAGGTGAAAAATCTATCGGACAAATGGTTAAAGATCGGAAAGGACATTTACTCTTAATTATATCTGTATGTTACACTCAAAGAAAAGATATATTAGTTTTAAGACCCTAACATAGCCTTATACTAGTATATAGGTTGTTATTACAATTTACAAGTTCATATTGGATGCTGCATTTTTCAAAGGTTGCTAGCTCCCAGAAAAAGAGATGCAGTTGAACTATGCCTTTCACTGGAAATGGAATGTACGATTACCCTGCATCTTCACCATGACTCATGAGTTTAGTGACCTAATTAATGGAATCCACTTAATGCCTTAAATAGACTCTAGACACAGAATACATCATTATAGGAAATAGTTCCAATAGTGAAAAAAATGGAAATTGTTACCCAACTTTGCAGTTTGAAAAATAATATAACCAGAAAAGTTTAGAAAAAAATAATACGTGTACACACAAAAATAAGTATATTAAATTTTTTGTTTAGCATTAACAAATCTTTTAATATTTTTTATGTATTTTAAGAAAAATATGAATTTAAGACCAGATAAAAAAATGTCTAGATAAAAATAAACAAAATTAAATAAGTTTAGATAATAATAATAATAATAATAATAATAATAATAATAATAATAATAATAATAGTATAATTAAGTATTAAAGTTTATAATTTTTCAAAATATACAGATAAATCTATAATACTCTTCTATGTATTATGAATTAAACTCATACAAATAATATATTGAAGAATGCTAGGGCCAGCAACTTTTATGTTTTGTAATTATTAATTGGCCATCAATAGTGTTTTTAATGGTGTGAGATTAAATCTAATGATATGAGATCATTCAATTTTCTTTTGATGGTTAAATGATTGCCAACTTTTTAAAAAGTTGCTGGCCCTCTAGACTTTCTCTAATATATTATGAGAAACTTTAACGATTTTCTCTCTAATTTTTGCCTCTTACATTAAAATTCTATAAAAAAAAAAAGTAAAAAACTTACAAAAATAGCAAATGTCTTAATAACATGCATATATATAGGCAATGATGATAGAGGAAAATCTCAACATAAGATTGATCAAGTTGTATGTTCCATCCGGTATGTTGGCAATCTTATCAATCTTCAAAATTTACAAATTACAAATAATCATGTTCTTTAATGTTATTGCCTATATATATGTTCTTTAACCATGCATCTACATGATTATTTAACATATTCCAAATTAATCCATCTTGCATATTCAACACTTTTTTTAGACCAAAAAGAATAATATTTTAACTCCTCACAATGTATAGCACTCTTTGATAATCTATTTGACCCATGGATATGGAGGCATCTTTTTACTTTTCAGGTTATGATATTAAGAAATTGAATATGAAATGATTATCATTATTATCATTATTTTCACCATGAGAAGGTTAGAGAATCGGAGGTCAACGGAAGAAAGGAAAAAAACGTGGTTTACTTCAAAAAATGCAGGTTAGTTTTCTTTTTTATATTTTAATTAACACAAAAAATATATAAACAAATAAAAAGATGCATGGTAATGGTCTCTAATTCACCAACCTAAGACACATTAATCTATGATTGCAAGTATGGTCTTCCCACATGTCCCATTCTCTATTTCTCATTTCCTATCGTGATTGTTATGACTTATGATAACCACATTAATTAAGTTCTTTTCAATATTAAAATTAGGGGTGCACATGGCCGGGTGAAGTCGGGTTTGATTCAGGTCCGGTTCGGAATATATATCGGGTTTATTTATTAGATCGAATTCGGTCCTAAACCCGATAAAACCAATACATTTTCGGGCCACAATTATACCGGGTGAAAACTGGATGAAAACCGGGCCGTTAACATTATATTACGTTGATACCTTCTTGTAAGTTAGCATGTGAAAATATCCAAATTTCTAAGATTCCAATCATTATTTAACATGGTAAAATTCAGTTAAAAAAATATAACAAGAATCAACATTTCTTCAAAATTAAAGCATAACCACAATCAATATTAAAGTATAACCACAATCAATATTAATATTGTTTAATAATACCAAATATTTAAATCAATACAAATAACACAATATTATGCATTAGTCTAAAGTCTTATGCATTCTAAATATAAAACGTTAACTTATAGTCTTATAATGACTAATAACACAAAATATTAAAGTTTACAATACTTAAATTCCACATAAGAATAGTCATGATCCATTACTAATAACACAAAATATTAATTGTGTATGATGACCGGGCCACCGGGCCGACTTTGGGTAACCCGAGCTATGGCACAGACCCGACCCGAAATAATGACCGGGTCTATTTTTGAGACCCTTACCCAATTCTAAATCCGATGAAATCACGCCAAATTAATCCCTAAAATATTCAGGACCAGACCAGGCCTTCGAACCAGGCCGAGTCATATGAACCCCTAATTAAAATCATGATTAGTTACTATATATATATTCATCATTCTCATAATTATTTTACTGAAATAACTAATTAAAATTTTGTGAATTAATTTGTTTAACTGTATATCATTATTTAACTATATATGTATGTATGTGCAGGTTTTTAGAAGAGATGAATTTTGTAGGAATGTGTACTAATCTCTGTAAAATTCCAACTCAATCGTTTATAAAGGACTCTATGGGTATGCCAGTTACCATGGTCCCTAGTAAGTATATATCCTCATTAATGCAGAGACTAGATGATAGTCAACACACATTAAATTAGATCATATATATAATATATATCACCTTTGTTGTAAAATAAAAGATATATATAAAGATATATAAATAAAAGATTCTAGTATTAAAATAATTAGCTCAATAATAATTTATATATATAATAATATTATATGTTGTAATGTGTATATATATACAAAGATAGAAAGAAGTATTAAAAATAAAGAGAGAGAGAATTGCATATGTTTATTGTTACTATCTCAATATAATAAAGATAATTGATATTGCTATTAATATTATATGTAAAGAGTAATAGAAAAGAGAATTTAGAATACTAATAAAATAAAAGAAGAGAAAGAATTGTAGAAGAAATATAAAGAGAAGAGTATTTGATTGCAACATAAAGAGAGAGTATTTGTTTATTATTGTGTGTGTATTAACAACGGAGGTTAACCTCCTATTTATAAGCATATGAGAGGAATGTTTTCAACCCATATTAATTTCATTCTCTATTGGTAATATGAAAACTGAGTCACTTGCATGGGCATCCATATCCTTTGTGTTTATCACAACACTCCCCCTTGGATGACCATTCAGGATTATTACCTCGTTAAAACCTTACTAAAGAAAAACCCAGTGGGAAAAAAACCTTAGTGAAGGAAAAAGAGTACAATATCCTTTAGTGATAGGGACTGCCTCATTAAAAACCTTGTCAAGAAAAATCCAATGGGAAAAAAACCTGACCAAGGGAAAAAGAGTACAATCTCCCCCTCTTGTCGACATCAGTTGATGTCTCGAAATCGGCGCATCCCAATCTCATGTACCAATCTTTCAAAGGAGGATTTTGGGAGCGACTTTGTAAATAAATCTGCCAGATTATCACTTGAGCGGATCTGTTGGATATCAATTGTCCCTTGATTTTGAAGATCATGAGTGAAGAAGAATTTGGGAGAAATATGCTTTGTTCTATCACCTTTGATGTAGCCGCCTTTAAGTTGAGCAATGCATGCTGTATTATCTTCAAACAGGATAGTTGGAGCTATCTTATGATCAATCAGTCCACATGATGACAGAATATATTGGATCAGACTCCTCAGCCAAAAACACTCGCGACTAGCTTCATGAATCGCCAGTATTTCGGCATGATTAGAGGATGTTGCAGCAATCGTCTGTTTCGTGGACCTCCATGATATTGCTGTTCCACCATATGTAAACAGGTATCCTGTTTGAGATCTCCATTTATGTGGATCAGACAGGTATCCAGCATCTGCATAGCCAACTAGTTGTGATTTGGATCCATAGAGATAAAACAATCCCATATCAACCGTCCCATGGAGATATCGAAAGATTTGTTTGATTCCACTCCAATGTCTTCTGGTTAGAGAGGAACTATATCTTGCTAGTAAATTCACAGCAAATGATATGTCAGGTCACGTATTATTAGCAAGATACATTAGCGCTCCAATGGCACTAAGATATGGTACTTCAGGACCAAGGATATCTTCATTTTCTTCTTTAAGACGGAATTGATCCTTTTTCACATCCAAAGATCTTATGATCATTGGTGTACTTAATGGATGTGACTTATCCATATAAAATCTTTTCAAGATCCTTGCTGTGTATGTTGTTTGATGAATAAAGATCCCACCTTTTATATGCTCGATTTGCAGGCTGAGACAAAACTTAGTCTTTCCAAGATCTTTCATCTCAAACTCTTCTTTTAGAGTTTTTATAATTGTTGGAATCTCTTCAGGAGTCCCAATGATATTTAAATCATCAACGTACACAGCAATTATAATGAATCCAGAAGCAGTTTTCTTTATGAAAACACACGGGCATATATCATCATTCTTGAATCCGTTTTTGGCCAGATACTCAGTAAGACGATTATACCACATTCGTCCAGATTGCTTTAGACCATATAAAGATCTTTGCAATTTGACTGAGTATAACCCTTGCGAATATTCACTAGATGGTTTAGATATCTTTAGTCCTTCAGGGACTTTCATATAGATATCCCGATCTAATGAGCCGTATAAGTAGGCCGTTACCACATCTATTAAATGCATATGCAGTTTATGATATGCAGATAAACTGACCAAATAGCGCAATGTTATCGCATCCACTACAGGGGAATACATTTCTTCATAATCTATACCAGGCCTTTGTGAGAAACCTTGTGCCACAAGTCGGGCTTTATAGCGCACAACTTCATTTTTCTCATTTCGTTTTCTCACAAATACCCATTTATATTCAACAGGTTTTATATCTTCAGGTGTATGGACTACATGTCCAAAGACTTCACGTTTTGCAAGTGAGTCTAATTCAGCCTTCATGGCTTCTTTCCATTTTGGCCAATTATTCCTTTGTCGACATTCTTCGACTGATCTTGGCTCAAGATTCTTACTTTCATGTATGATATCTAATGCCACATTATATGCAAATATTTCATTGACAATTGTCTTATTTCGGTCCCATTTCTCTCCTGTAAAGACATAATTTATCGAGATCTCGTCATTTTCACAATTTTCAGGTACCTGAACGTCTTCTGGCGTTATATCATAATTTTGGACAACTACCGGTGTCTTTACTATGTCTTTTTCAACAGGAATCGTATTTACCTCTTTTCTCTTTCGAGGATTTTTATCTTTGGAACCGACAGGCCTGCCACGCTTCTGGCGTGTATTTGCTTCCGTGGCTATTTGTCATACTGGGACATCAATTCGAATTGGGACATTTTCCGCCCTGCCATGCTTCTGGCATGAATTTGCTTCAGTGGCTACTTGTCCTACTGGGACATCAATTCGAATTGGGGCATTTTCCGCTGGTATATAAGATTTGGTTATCCTCTTTGTATCAGAAAATGCATCAGGCAATTCATTTGCTATTCTTTGCAAATGTATAATCTTTTGAACTTCCAGTTCACATTGCCCTGATCGAGGATCTAAATGCATCAATGATGATGCATTTCAGTTAAGCTCCTTTTCAGGAAGCTTATTCTCTTCCCCTAATGTTGGAAATTTTGATTCATCAAAATGACAATCTGCAAACCGGGCTTTAAACACATCACTAGTTTGTATCTCAAGATACCTCACTATAGAGGGAGAATCATATCCAACATATATCCCCAATTTTCTTTGGGATCCCATTTTGGTGCGATTAGGTGGTGCAATGGGAACATATATCGCACACCCAAATATTCTTAAATGGGAAACATTTGGCTGCTGGCCAAAAGCTAATTGCATAGGAGAGAATTGATGGTAACTCGTTGGCCTCAAACGAATGAGTGCTGCGGCATGTAAAATAGCATGCCCCCAAACCGAGGTTGGGAGATTTGTTCTCATAAGCAAAGGTCTAGCAATCAATTGGAGGCGTTTAATAAGTGATTCTGCTAACCCATTTTGTGTGTGAACATAAGCCACTGGATGTTCAACACTTATTCCATTAGCCATACAATAAGCATCAAAAGCTTGGGAAGTAAATTCACCAGCATTATCAAGACGAATTGCTTTGATTGGATTTTCTAAAAATTGTGCTTTTAATCGAATAATTTGAGCTAGTAATCTCGCAAACGCCAGGTTGCGAGAAGATAATAAGCACACATGTGACCATCTCGAAGATGCGTCTATCAGGACCATAAAATATCTAAAAGATCCACATGGTGGATGAATAGGTCCACATATATCACCTTGAATCCTTTCTAGGAATTCAGGGGACTCAAATCCAATCTTTAATGGTGATGGCCTTAAAATTAACTTCCCTTGAGAACATGCAGCACAACAAAATTCACTAGTTTTAAGAATCTTCTGGTCCTTTAGTGAATGTCCATGAGAGTTTTCAATAATTCTTCTCATCATGGTTGTTCCCGGATGACCCAAACAGTCGTGCCAAGTTATGAATTCATTTGGGCTAGTAAACTTCTGGTTTACAGTGGCATGTGATTCAATTGCACTAATCTTAGTATAATACAACCCAGATGAAAGTGAGGGTAACTTTTCTAATATAACTTTCTTATTTGAATCATGAGTTGTGATACATAAGTACTCATGATTTTCCTCATTCATAGTCTCAATATGATATCCATTTCGGCGAATATCTTTGAAACTCAACAAGTTCCTCAGAGACTTGGTAGATAATAGTGCATTATTTATTATAAATTTTGTTCCTCCAGAAAACAAAATTATAGCTCTTCCGGAGCCTTCTATCACATTGCCTGAGCCAATAATAGTATTAACATATTCCTCTTTTGGCACAAGATGGGTAAAATATATATCACTTTTGAGAATAGTGTGTGAACTTGCACTATCCGCAAGGCATACATCTTCATTACATATCCTTGCCATTCTCTTCAAAAACAAATAATAATAAAATGAGTAGTATGCACAGATAAATTGAATACTTGATCAGAATTATTTTTCTAAGAAATACTGTACATAAAATAATGTCATATACTAAAATTTTATTTTAAAATTTGACACATTTAATAATTTTAAAATTCATAAACATTAATATTTCATTATTTATGTACATCACATTTGAAACTTAAATACATAGAAAATAAAACTTAACAATAAGTTCTTTACATTATTTATTTACATATATACTTCACAATCCCACATATTAAACTATTTCATCATTGATCAAATGACCAATATTTCCTTCAGGATCCTCAAAGAAATCAGATACATCATAATGAGTGGTGGAGTTCTCAGCATCATTTGAAACAAAATTTGTTTCCTTTCCTTTGTCGTTCTTTTTCAAAGATGCCTGGTAAAGATCGACTAGGTGCCTTGGGGTACGACAGGTACGTGACCAATGGCCCTTTCCACCACAGCGGAAACACTTCTCCTCGGTTGATTTATTCTGCCCGATATTCCTTTCTTTATCCCACTTCTGGTGAGATCCTCTCTTTTGAACATAATTCTTTTTCTTTCCATAATTTTTCTTATTATTAAAACCTTGCCATTTACCTCTTCTGGGGTAATTTGCCACATTTACTTCAGGAAATGGGGCAGCGCCAGCTGGGTGCGCTTCATGATTTTTCAATAACAACTCATTGTTGCGTTCAACAACAAGAAGGCAAGAAATTAACTCAGAATATTTTTTAAACCCTTTCTCTCGATACTGCTGCTGCAGGAGCACATTCGAGGCATGGAAGGTTGAGAAAGTTTTCTCCAACATATCATGATCAGTTATTTTTTCCCCACACAATTTCATTCGTGAGGTGATTCGAAACATTGCAGAATTATATTCATTTATAGATTTAAAATCTTGTAAACGCAAATGCGTCCATTTATATCGGGCTTGAGGAAGTATCACCGTTTTCTGATGATTATACCTTTCTTCAAGGTCTTTCCAAAGATCTGCAGGATCTTTTAATGTAAGATATTCATTTTTCAATCCTTCGTCAAGATGACGACGAAGGAAAATCATGGCTTTAGCTTTATCCTTCTGGGATGCATTATTTTCAGCCTTAATGGTATCTCCAAGATCCATTGAATCAAGATGGATTTCAGCATCTAGTATCCATGATAAATAATTGTTTCCAGATATATCAAGAGCATTGAATTCAAGATGAGAGAGTTTCGACATAATGAAAATTTGTTACCTGAGTCTTTCTAGGAATTTGATCAGAGTCTCGTGCTGACAACGTGTTGTAAAATAAAAGATATATATAAAGATGTATAAATAGAAGACTCTAGTATTAAAATAATTAGCTCAATAATAATTTATATATATATAATAATAATATATGTTGTAATGTGTATATATATACAAAGATAGAAAAAAATATTAAAAATAAAGAGAGAGAGAATTGCATATGTTTATTGTTACTATCTCAATATAATAAAGATAATTAATATTGCTATTAATATTATATGTAAAGAGTAATAGAAAAGAGAATTTAGAATACTAATAAAATAAAAGAAGAGAAAGAATTGTAGAAGAAATATAAAGAGAAGAGTATTTGATTGCAACATAAAGAGAGAGTATTTGTTTATTATTGTGTGTGTATTAACAACGGAGGTTAACCTCCTATTTATAAGCATATTGGAGGAATATTTTCAACCCATATTAATTTCATTCTCTATTGGTAATATGAAAACTGAGTCACTTGCATGGACATCCATATCCTTTGTGTTTATCACAACAACCTTGACACATACATGTATTTTAATATTGATCCGGCTCGCATACAACCATATAAGTGTACATATTATCTATATAATATTTTATTTTCTTGTTAAAAATGTATTTATTTGACTCCCAAATTTAAATGTAAATAGTAATAAAAAAGGTGAATAGTGTTGAAAAAAAATCTAAGATAATTTTATTTTATAATGCAATTAGACATCTTTTAAATATTGTCTTTATTTAATTTTTAGAGAAAAAATAAAAATAAATAATTTTTTTAATTTGTTGAACAATTAATACGTAAAAGTGGATATTTAAATTAATTAAATAATAATAAATTCTTAAAAAGACGAACAAAAAATTAAATTTTAAAAGATAAATAGCATTTTTTTATATTTTAATAAGCCCAACAAAAGGCAAAAACAACAGAAAGATTCTTTCTTATTTAAAAGATTATTTTCTGTCTGCAATTAATCCTCCACTAAATTGTGGGAATTCATGAATCTCTTCATCATTTCATTGGAGGACCCCACCATATGCATGCATATACCATTTTATTGGGTGCAAAATTGTAAATAGCTAGCTAGACCCATCGAAAATCAGTTGAGACTTGATGAGAGAATTAGAAACATACATGAAATACTCCATAGTGGATGCTTTTTTCATACAAAGAAAATTACTAATAATAGCATATATTAAGTTGAGTATCATGGAAATCACAGTGTTAGCACATATAAATAATAGTAGCCCTTTCTTATGATTTTATATATTTACATTTTGGTTTGCAGATTTTGATGACATGAGTTGTGAAATGATATTTGGGCAGGATCCTCCACCATTAATTGATGATCCAGCACTAAAGCAACCCTGCTATAAACTATGTACTAATTATTATTCTTGAAACTTCACATAATGGCAGAAGTGAAAACATAATAACTATTTTACATACAAAGAATGGAATGTAACTAATTAATAATCGGAAATGTTTGGTAACAAAAAAAAATCAACCAAAAAGTCATAACTTGTCTTATTTATCATTCATTAATTGTTGCGACAATTAATTAATACTAAATAAGACAAGTTCTGTCTGTTTTTTTTGTCTACCTAACATTACCGGTGATAATACGGAATGTTTCTATATCATGCAGGCAAGGCAAAGAAAAAGCATGAAACGGATAACTGCCTCAGTTAGTGCAGAGGGTATGTATAAATATAGAGAAGTGCTTCCATTTGTAAGCATATATTATTTAAAGAGAAAAACTCAAATCAGCCCTGACAATTACCTCGAAAGACAACGAGGCCTCCGAAAAAAAAAAAACTCCAATCCGGCTCTTGACAAAAAAAAAAGACCCAACCCGGCCGCTGACAATTATTTCGAAAGGACAACGAGGTCCCTGTGCCAAAAAGAAATTAATGTTATTTTTTTTTTGCACATGAGCTAATCAGTCCCAAAAAAAATTATCAGAGACCAGATTGAGTGTTTTTTTTTCTTGGGGGCCTCGTTGTCCTTTCAAGATAATTGTCAGAGGCCGGATGGAGTATTTACTCTTATTTAAAACATCCATATATTTAACTATATATACTTTTTTTTCTTTCTTTTTCTTTTTCCTTTTTTCTTTCTCAAAAATAGGAAAACCAAATATATAGCTTGTATGCATTTTGGGGAGAGAAGTGGTTTGACTGATGAAGATTTGTTGTAGGGTTTAAGGAGAGCAAGGATGGAGCAAGAATAATGTCTCCCACGTTGATTAAAGTGCTCTACCGCACTCTAAACCAATCATTTCCAAGTTGATTTCCATCATTTTAATTACTACCTTCAATAATGTCATTTTCACATCTATGTAAACTTATTAATAGGAAACTTCTTCTATATATTTAATGCATACTATATAAATGTTTTTAACTAATTCTTTTCATGTGTAACTAGAAGTTATATACTTATATGATAGGAAGCCACTAGCTAAACAAAAAGTCAACGGTTTTATAGTTGTGAACTTGTGATCAATATTTATTAGTCACGATTTTTCAGATTATAATTAAATTTTGAGTAAAGAATCATATGGAATTGTATTCATATAAAATTAATAATTAAAAATTATTTGATAATAATTTAATAAAATATATTAAATTAATAATTCTTAATTATTATCTTTATATAAAAAATAATTACATATAAATTTTTACACATTTTTTTTGTATGTAACACACAAATATAGTATATTAATTAGAGAAAAGAAGAAATAGATTTTTGATTTTTTATTCTACTAACATTTTAGTCTTTAACTATTTAAAAATATTTTTAAATTTCTTACCTTCTTAAAAATTGTACAGATTAGTCTCTCCTTAAAACTTGGGTCCGATGAAAGTATTTGTAGGGAGAGACTAATTTGTCCAACTTTTAAAGAGGTGAAAAATTTAAAAATATTTTTAAATGATCAAGGACAAAAATATCTGCGAAATAAAAGATGAGAGATCTCTTATTTTCTCTATTAATTATATGAACATTTCTATCATAGCTATAAATTATTTGCTTATTAAATTATTTAAATATAAATATTAAAAATACCATTCTACTTAATCATGTGTAATTTGTGAATTTTTTCTTTTAAATATTGTATTAGTATGGGTGAAATCCTTCATGATGAACCAAATTGTGTGTTAAACACTACTATGGTCATTTACAAAACGTCATTGACGTTTTGTGTTTTTTAATTAAAATAATATTTTTTATTACAAAACGTCAATAACGTTTTGTTCTTTCATAATTAAAAAAAAAAAATTATTACACAACATCAATAACATTTTGTACTATTACTACAACTGTGTAGAACACTAAAATGATCAAATATTTTTGTATTTCATATTCAAATTATTCATATATAAAAATTTTAGCCGTAATTTGTGACCACCATAATAAACCTAATTATTATCCATTGCACCCTGATGAATAATCATGTCTTGCATCAGAGTGACGTAATTAGCATATATAATGTATTTAACCGTCTAATATGCAAAACTAGGCATGTGGATGTACTTCGGAGCTAATGAAGAAAGTGGGGGGCTGAGGCACCTGAGTCTTCTAATGATACAAAAATAGGACTTATATTTGCAATCATGGATTAACATTTAATAATGCATGTAGTCAATATATGTGATCAGCCAATGAATAATAGCTCAAATGACATAGTCTTTCTATACTCAATTAAGAGGTTGTGGGTTCGAGCCTCATATCTTTAATAAAAAAATATATATATATGTGATCATACCTGAGCCAATTGAAAATAAGTTCGGTTTACATTCTTTAAAAAAGAAAAAAACAAAAAGCTTCCCTTTTTTGTAATTTTTGAGCTGCCTAGTAGACTTATATTCATATGCTTAACCGCAGAATTCTTATGGGCTCTCGTATATTCATGTTAGTATCATTGCACCCATAGCTGTTGGAGAGGGTTATTGGGCTTCAAATGTTGAACTTTTGGGCTCTAAGTAGCCCACTATCAAAAGAAACAACAAGAGGGGTTGGCCAGGCAAAAGAAAAAAGGGATTCGGTTCGAGTATGTTTTTTCTTTTTCCATTATTGTCATATTTCATGTAACAATATGGTAGAGTGAGAATTATCAAACCGGGTTGGTCGAGTAATCAGCTCACTCGTTTACCTAAACAAGTGTCGGGAATTCGAATTTGCGACGGATTAGCCTTTGACCTGTCAGGAGTTTCAAATTGTATTTATCAAGCAATTTAGTTGCAAATATATTAAGTGGATAAAAGAATCAGTCATCAAAATCAATCGCCTTATAAAAATATGTATTTGGTATTATAAAAAAGTTTGATTGTGTTGATATAAAAAAACTTTAATTATTATTTTATTTAAAAAACACATAAAATAATATGTATAAATATATACAAATATATATAATGACGGATATTTTGTATTTATAGGATTTTTTTATTAATTAATTGAAATAAAAACAGCATATAAAATGTCAAAGAAAGTTACTTATTACATACAACCTTGGCCTCTCTCCCAAGTAGATAAGATTTGTACTAACCCTACCACCCCCCTAAGAATATCCCTTTATCTGTCACAAATTATTGTCATATACCCATATTATTATAGGTTCCTTCGTACAATTTTGGCCATTCATTTCTGAGAAAAATTCCCATTTCCACAAATTACGCTAAAAAAGAATCACATGGTGACATTTCATCTTGATAATCATCTACAACTTCAAACTACAAAAGCAATAACATTGAGAAAGTTATGATTCATGATATTGATAAGGACCCGCAAAAACCGAGAAGTAGACAAAGCTTGTGCGTAAAGTGGGCAATGAAAACATGCGAGTGATTGTCTGATTGAGAAGGAGCATGTGCCTCACTTCCTCTACCTCTGCCATTTCACTCATAGGTCTTTTGCTCTTAATACACATGCATTTTCTTACGTTCTTCCCTTTCTAGATAACAAATAAGCCCTTCATTTCCTTACAATCTCTACCTAGTTTCCTTCTTTTCTAAACATATATCATGGATTCGCTATATTCAATGGCGAAAATTCAGATGCAGTCGACTTCATGTGAAATTGATAGTTGAGAGTCGTTAGATGAAAATTTAGTCAAATCATCTAACCGCTCTCAGTGATCAACATCACGCTGCATCTGAGTTTTCACCGTATAATTAGATCCAACCTCACTAAAATGATATTTAGAAGCCCAAAAATTAATAAGTTGGCGAGTTTCCATTTCTTTCTAAAGTCAGAAGCTCAAAAATACTCGGAACATCAATATAATTAAAAAGAATATAAAAAAAATCCACTTTTTTAAAGTTATGATATATTTAATTGATTTTTAGTCACAAATATCAAGGAACATAAATAACCCCAAGATAATCAAGGGAAAGTTACCTCATGAGGACGTAGTTGAGGAATCAAGGGAATGACAGCAATTTATAGGGAAGTTCTGTTGTTGGACTTGGATGGGCCTACATAATGGGTACAAGGGTCCATGAAAGTAAAGGGATATGGGCCCAAACGGGCCACTAAAGAAAGCATTAGAGAAAAGGCTCACCAGGAAGAAGGAAAAGGCTGGCAAAGCCTGGTACTATCATAGCCCCAGCAAAGAGAGAGCGTTTTCTTCAAAAAGTAGTATAATTTCAAATTATTTGAATCTTCTAAATTTTGAATTTCACTTTAAATGGTAAATTAAAGTATAATTTCTCATAATTTATTTTATAAATATGATTAACAAAAAATATAAGAGAAAAAACATTCAAATATGAGAGATAACATTTTACCCTCTCAAATAAAAATCTAAAAAATATATACATCCCAATTCCCATCACCTCTAGGGCTGGCAATTCATACCCTACCCTCGGGTACTCAATCCGGTCCAACCCGTTCGGGTAGGGTACGGTCCGAGTATGCCTGCGGATAGGATACGGTACGGGTTGCGGGTAGGGTAGGGTACGGGTTTAGGGTGTATCTTACCCTACCCGCACCTCATATATAACACATATTTTATAAAAATTAGGTATATAATAAAGGAAGTAAGAGTTGAACCCATAACTTTTCTTATGTAATGACTTACAATAAGTGAACAACCACTAAACTAGTTAGTTAATTTAGTAATTTAGAGCATTAGTTTTTTATTTTTTATGTTATTAATATGTATAAAATTCAAAATGATTGAATTTTATATTTATTTAAAAAAAATTGATATTTCTGCGGGTAAGATAGGGTAGGGTTTAGAATTTTAGGATGCGAGTAGAGTTAGGGTTGAGAGATTCTCAACTCGCGGGTAGCCCTACCCTACCCTACTCATTACCAGCCTAATCACCCCCACTATAATTGTTTTGAGGATAGAAGAGAAATGGTGAAGGATATTGCACACTGAAATGTTGGACCTGCATCAAGTGCTTGTTCTCTTCCTAAATTCAGAACCAACAAAAAAGAAGTTTGATAGATCAATTAGTTAATGTAATCATCCAGCAATTCCATACACCATAAAAATATGCACAATTTGTTCCTTGAAGTTGTATATAAACCTTAAGGGTGACGTTAGGTTAACATAAATAAATAGATAAACATTTTCTAATTTTCTCCAAATGCAATCATATATCTGTTGGTAAAAAAGTGGTTGGTATGATTATGATATATATTAGTCATTGTCATTCAAAACTCTGTAGCAATGATTGGATAGAATGAGATTATGTTAATTGTGTAACATGCATCGTAGCAGAGTAGAGTCAGTTAGCAAGGAGAGGAGAGTAGGGTCTAATGTCTCTCCAGTCAATAGCTCCATATCCACGCGTGATGCCCTTGGAGCCAACATGTTTTTCAATTCATCGTGTATTGCTACTGTTGCTCCATTTAGATTCACGATTTTTGATATACATGAAGCAAATCTGACAGTGCCATAATCACACCAATCATTCGTTTAATAAGACCTATTAATAATTTGCATCTATCCCTAATAAGACAGACAGTATTTTACATTTTTACTTACAAGCAAGCAATCAAATGATTCTGCTTCTTAAAGTCCACAAGGGCTGCATTCTAGTTGTACTCGTTCCAATTGCCACATATTGAGGGGAAAACCACAATCTTTGGTATTTGTATAAGCTCCTAGTTTTCTGCTTCTACATACTATTTTTAATTTGTTATCTCGTTTATTCAGAAATTAATGCCATGTTTTTCAATTCATAATAGTAATACAACCATATTTATGACGTCATTCTTTTCTGAGGTTAATTTAAATGATCAAAGTAACTTAACCAAGCGCCAAAACTTCAATATATATGAATTATGAAAGCACAAAACCGCACGTCCTTCAAAATTTAGGCGTCCTTCAATATATTTATATATTGTTATGTTTTTGTTTGAATTATTTTGTAAAGTGTGATTTTTTATTTTTTATTTTTTAAATGGGATAAAAAAATAGGTCAAAAACTACACTTTACAAAATATAACTATATTAGGTGTATACTAAAATTAACTATTAAAATCAATTATCAGTATAAAATATACACTAAAATATAAAAAATATATTAAAAATAAATTAAATTATACATATTTATACATAAATATATAACAATTAATTTTAGTGAATAATTTTAATGTATAAATAGTAGGATAAAATACTATTTTGGCCCCTAATGTTTTGAGTGAATCTTATTTTAGTCTCTAGCCTTTTGAAATAAAAATAAAATAGGATTCACCGGAAATGTTAAGGACCAAAATATTACTGTAAATACTCAAATAGTATTTTTATACAAAATAATTAAAACTTTTTGAGAAATTCATTTCCCTTTATTCACTATTCATTATTATTATCTATCCCAGAAATAAAAAATTATAGGTATATAATATTATTTTATATGCAATAATATATGTTATATACAAGTAATTAATTCAATAACTCAATTTTAGTATGGATATAGCATGTTGTTCATGTGATCTCATCAGTTTGGAGAAACATGATTAAATAAGCCTTCTTTCTGGTGTCCTGAGACATCAAGTTTGAAATTTTACGCTTTGCAATTTGACATTTCCATCCTTCTAGTACCCTTTTTTTTGTTTGTTAGGATTCACGACACCACACGTAACAATCATTAGAAGACATTTCATTTTTTCACAAAATTAACAAAAGGTCACCATTGTTTAGATTTGCCTAGATTTCAGGTGTGAAATTCCTAATGCAGCCAATAAGGAGCAAAAGGAGCAAAGCCACCTTTACCTAAAAGGAGGGTAAACGTAAAGCAAAGCAAGCAAACAACCAAAACAAAAGAAGCAAGCGCGCCAAAATTTAAACAAAGCGATCTTCTTCTCTTTCTTTTCTTTTCTTTTTTCTTTTTTGTTCTACTTTCTTTGTGTGTATTGTGTTATTGCTCACTTTGCTGCTTTCTTCTCTCTTCTCTTTTGTTTGCCCTCAAAATCCATTCACTTGATTCATTAGTGTTCTTAATTTCAATCAAAACAACAACTTCCTGCGGTACGCAGAGACTGATATGCTTTTGTTAAATTGAGGTTTCCTCAACCACGCAAGCTCTCTAATGGTTTCACAAATGAGGTCCTTGAACACGAGGCGCTCCATGTCTAACACCACATCTCCCATCTCCACATGGCGCTCTCCCCATTCGTCCACCCCTTCCTCCGCCACGTCCTTTCTAAGCACACCGCATATCACCTCGAACAGCTCCTCAGACACCTCCTCCTCCTCCTCCCTCCCTCGGATCCTCCGAAATTCCGTCCAAATCCGCCGCAACAGTGCCGTATTCTCAGCCCAGGAGGCCTCTTTCCAGGGCGGAAGGCGGCGGTTTCGGTGGAGGATTTCGCGAACTGTGTCGAAGATCAAACGTCTCCGAAGCGTGGAGGCCTTGGAGGTGTCGTTCCCCTTTAGGTACTGCTGCTTCTCCAGCAGAAGGAAGACGTCGCTGTCCTCCGGCAAGTGGTTGCAAGCACGCAGTATCTCCGAAACGTATAGGAAATCGGTGTCCTCGCTTGACTCATTCCACATTTCATCTTCTGAATCCCCTGCTTGCTCTGTAATTCAGTTATATTCATTATAACATTACTCTGGAAAAAACGTAAGCAAATTAACAAAAGTAACACACACAAAGATACGGACACTGTGTGTATATTCCATCCTGACACTGACAACTGTCAACCACACGTCACCCACAGTGACTCAAACTTTTTTACTTGGTAGTTGGTACAGTATGTAGACAGTTATTCTTTATCTTTATTAATTGAATTGAATTAAATTGAATTTGGGAGTTTGGTATTAAAAGTTGGAAAGGGGCATGATGAGGAGTGAGGACAGCAATAGCGAGGATGGCTGGATGGGCATCACTGCCACTCCCACTCCCACGTGATTGTACAATTGCACTTTAGACGTAGTCAATGAACCAACCACGTAGGTGTCCCAAGTATCAAGTCATTGGTCCACGAAGGATAACTTTGAATTCTAATTGGGAACCACTAGGACTAGTCCCAATTGGCGAGTAGGGTTTAGGGTAGAATAGAGGCTAGAGGGGGTAGATAGATGGGATTGAAGCCAGAGAGGACAAAACATCAACTGTCCTTGGTTGTGGAGGTCGGGTAGGTTGGAGTTGTGACTAGTGAAGGAAAGGAAAAAAACAGTTTTGTGCTTAAAAAGGCCAAGACATGCCTTACCCCCAAAACGTCACCACCACCATATTAACTCTTTCCTCTGACTATGAGCACACACAACCCTAACGCTACTAAAGTGAAGTAATGATGAACCTGATAACGACTTATGTGTGTACTGCTATAATAATACGTCTATGTTCACTCACCTTTGTAATCAATGCACCGTTTCATCACCGGGGATGGCGAACACGACGACGACTCCTTGTAAAACGACGAGTCCAGAACCGATACCGGACTCGGTTGTTGCGACTCTCCTTGCCCTGATGCCGTTATCTCCGCTATGCTGTTCAGCAGCTTGTCGCACCTCTCCAGTAGACTCCTCCCTTCCCTGTTCTCCTCGATTTTCAACCTCTGCATCATAAACACATCATCATCATCATCTCTTTATAGTTTATGCACTACCAAAACTATGTAAAACAAACAACGAAGTTTGGCAAATTCTTTGGTGTCGTTTAATTTGATATCGAATTTCTCAAAATTATCTTTCAAGATTAATATTAAATATTTAAAAATGATTTATTTTTATATTTTTAAACTAAATAATATTTTTTTAAAATACTTTAGCAATCATCCGAAATATCCAGCTAAATTAAATAATAATCATAGATTCTGATTTCAATTGATTCTTGTTATTCAAATCTACGATTCTTCTTATAGGAATTTCTCGATTGGATTAATATAAGTATGATAAGTTGACAATAATAAGCTTTAAACATCAAAATAAGCGTTAATTTTGCATACCTCTGTATCAGTCTGTGAGCAAGTGCTGAAACTGCTCTCTGAGACGGTGGAATATGCATCCTCTGCCGCTCCCATCGCCGCTTTATGTTCCTTTTGGAAAGTCCCTCTTCTCATTCTGGGCGATCGGCTCGTCACGTGCTGCTCAGGTGCTACAATCCTCGAGCTAACTCTAACCGGAGCAACTCTTCTGTTAATACCACCGGAGTCACCACTCACCTTCCGCATCCGGTTCGGGCTCCTCATTTCGCTCTCACCGCGCGTCGCAGAGCACAGGCTTCTGGCCCTGGCCTGAGACACATCCCTCATGTTGCCATTATCAGTTTGGCGCCTCGGGCTAAGTAATATCTCATTGTTTCGACGAGCCCGGGGACTGTACCCGAAGCTGGAAGGCGGAGGAGAATCATTCCTGAGCCTACCCGTTCGGTACAAGACTGAACCGTAAGGCCTCTCTGGTTTCATCAAGACTATAGGAGAGTCGTTCCCTTCCAATACAAGGTTCCGGTGGTTGTTAATCGTAGACTCGTAGTTGCGGGAATGGAGGAGACCTTTGAGTTGCACAGCCTCAAGGATTTGCTTGAGCGTGTCTAGATCTTTTGAAGGCTCATCGATGCCTCGCATCTTCACCCTCCGATCGAACTCGCCGTAGATAGATGCACTGTGTTGTTTGGTATCAGGGAAAATGTCAGCGGAATCGTAGAAGCTCTTCCTCTGTACGGCTCCCCTGTTTCTGATACTGATATTAGCTCTGGTTGGCTCTGCCTTGGCGTTCCGTACGGTGAAAGCTTTTGGATCTGAGAATCTGCCATTGCGTTTTAAAAATGCATTGGTATCAAGAAAATTATCAGCATTATTACCGGACGATGCACTGTCACGAGAGCTTAACTGCTTTAGCTGAAAACCGTTAGGGTCGAAGAAACGGTACTGGTACTGATACTGGTTCAGGTTCAGATCTCTAGGAAGCCTAGACTCCGAAGCTGATCTTCGGAGCTCGGATTTCAGCTCCGGTTCAGGATCCGAGTCTTGGGAAGGCTCGTCCAATCCCATGAGCCTTGCAATGACGCTGGTGGATCGGCGCTGCTTGTCCACGTCAGCAGCAGGAGATTGTGGCGTGTTGTTGTTGCTGCTGCTGGTTCGGATCTGCCTCGGGTGAAGCGCTCCTTTTGCGTCAACGACGGCTCTGCTATCCAACGAAAGCCTCGGAGCCTCCCTGGAAAACTTCCATGGAGACCGCGTGCCTTCCTTGACTTCGAATGCGGGAAGGGGAACGGGAGTCTTCGGTCGCGGAGTTGTAGCTTCCGGCGTGGGAGGTTGCGTCACGCGCTCCGGGGTGGACGGTGCGTGTGTCGATTCCACGTCAGACACAGCGTTGTTGTTTTCCGGCTCCGGTGACGTGTCGCTTCCCTGCAAAATGAATACAAGTTTGTTAAAACGACGTAGCATTAGAGTGAAAGAGGTTTGTTTAGGAGAGTTTATACGGGAGGGAGTGTTTTGGCGGAGTAGATGCGTTTTCCGGCGAGCATGTGGTGGCGGTCGAAGATATGAAGGAAGCCGGCCATGCAACCCATCTGCTTCTGAATCTGTTTCTCGAGATCGTGGTGGTCACGTGCCATTCCTCTCGTCATGTTTATGTCACTCAAGTATGAAGAAGCTTCCTCCCTCTCACTCAAGCTTCCATTTCCATTGTCTAAAGACACAAAAGCGAAGGAAGAAAGGTTTCTAAGTCGGACTCCCGCTTTTCTCTTCTTTAAACACCAACAAGCGGAGACCACTTTCTGTTAGGTATGTTAAATTATACTTTTGCCCTTCACTTCTCTCCTAAATGCCAAACGGATCATGCCAACGCCTATACCATAAATATAAAACACCAAAATTATTATTCTATACTATATACATGTACTACTCCTGCATTAGTTTCGAAATATAATATTGTTTTCAACCAGTGATGTCATCCAATTTCCAGTTATGAATTTATTCTCTACCTAAACTTACAAAGTTTTAAAATGATTTTGGGACGTGGTAAAATTACATTTTGCTTGTTTTGATATTTTGTTTTTTACTCGTAAACTTGGTTTTATCTATGTATAATTGGATAAAGTTGAGCCAATTTACTAATTAAGAAATAACCTCAACTTAATTAATTCATATTGCTAGCAAATTGTCTCAATTTGAGCAATTTACTATTATGGTTTTCGATCATAGGACATAACGTAACACGGTATTATAATGAACTTCAAAATATTGCTGAATATGAGCAGAACATATACTGTTGCTTCTTAAATTTAATATAATGTTGTTAAAGGTTGCTTTATTAGTTTAATTAAGTATACAAACATCTTACATTAATACAAAATCCAAAAATAAACTGCACCAAAAATGTATGTAATATATTATCCGTTGTCTAACTTAATTATTGTATTCGATTTTTTTTTACGACTTAAACTCATGCCTTTAAAATCACTTATTTCAAAACTTTTGTTCTAATTGACAACACAACATGGCATCAAAAAATATCATTGACTTGGCTCTAATATTTCAATGCTTTGTTTCAAACAAAGAGTATTCAAATTCAAAAACGGTGAAAATTCAAGTGCAGTTGACTTCATGTAAAGTTAATAGTTAAAAATTGTTAGACGAAATTTTAGTCAAATCAATCAAATTATCTAATAGTTTTCAATTATCAACTTTACGTAAAATCAACTGTACCTGACTTCCTCGCTTTAAGAAATTACTCGTAGTCCGTTTACTCTTTAGAACAAAAGAGAAAGGACTTTGGTTTGAGGTTAGAAATTTATATTTGAAAAGTCCAAGTGTGTATCGTTGGGGAAGTAATTGGTTTGATCATTTATGGCTTAGCACTGAAAAGTGAAAAGGAAAAGGGGGCGCCTGCTTTACTTTTGCAATGTTGATAACACTTGAGATCCAGGTCTTTTACTGGAAGCACCATCCCTGCACAAGGGCCAGCGTGAGCAATGCCCTCTACCTACGTGCCACAAAATAATTAATACTAATTGTACCTTGATTTATGTGCAGTCTGAGTCCCAAACTAAACATTAATAGCCGTTGATAAGGCAGGCAAATTTAAGAAGCACCAAATTGGAGGCACAAGGATATATGAGAAAATGTTGGTAAAGGGGGTAGGAGTACTAAATTAGAAGCAATAGCAATGGCAGTGAAGTGAATCATTAGCACAACTAACGAGGAAACAGGGGCAAGTGGAAGAGAAAGTCCAAGTCCAACCATTGAGGTTAGCTACAAAAAAGAAAAAGGCGCTAACACAAATGTTCTCAAACTAAACATTCCACCGCTTCTTCTCATTTTTTATTTAATCTTGGAGAAAGAAAAGCGGTGTATGTAGTGGTGGTCAGTCACCGCTTCTGGAAATCGGAGTTTAGACTGCCACGTTGCAGGAAGGGGACGTGCCACGTGAGCAAATGAGAGAATAAAGGACAAGGAGAACCGCTTACATAAGATTAGACAGAGCAATATTGCAAGTGTTGAGTTATGGAGTTAATTAATTAATTCACAGTAAAAACTCAGGTGTAGTCGACTTCATGTGAAATTAATATTTAAAAATTGTTAGATAAAAATTTAGTCAAATCAATTAAATTATCTAAAAACTCTCAAATATTAACTTCACATGAAATCGACTGCATCTGAGTTTCTACTTTAATTTATGGGGTTGCGTAGGTGAATTAGAGGGGAAGGAATTAAACACACGTCAAAATCGGGGGAGTTATTTCACTGCTGTCTTCATCATCATCATCTTCATATATTGCTAACTGTTACATATACCCACCTATTCATCAATTAGAAAGCGACGTTTCTGCTCCCGCTCACCTCCGACCCTTTAATTAATTAGCCTCTCTCTGTGTTTATGAGACTTATTGTTATTACAAGTTGTTCTTGTGTAGAAACTTGGTTTTAAGGTATAGTTGTTCTACTTAGTCTTTGAATTTGACTTTCTTTTGAGTGAAATGGAATATATATTGCTACAAAGAGACTCTAATATTTAAGTTAGAAAAAAATATAGTAGATATGATATCCAAAGAATAAATAGCATACCAATAACTTAGAGTCACTTATATTTGTAGAATTGTTGTGCTCGTAAGTAGTTATGAATATTTGCAAGATTTGTGGATAGTATTGGCCTGATTTTTTTGTGAGTGATTTTTTACTTTGAGTGAATAGTTTTGTTAGTAGGTTTAGTTTGTTTTTACTTTATTCATTACATGTTAATTTATCACAGAAAAAGAATGAGGAGTGAATGGAATATTTACAATGAAAGTTTAGGGAATATTAAAGATATAATTATTAGTGTTATTTTTTTTCCATCAGTGTAAGTTTTTGAGATGAATGGTATCATGACATGGTATTAGAGTTTTAGATCTGAAAGGTCAAAAGTTCGATTCTTGGTAAACCAAAAAAACAGGACTCTTTATCACATGTTAATTGATTTAGAGAAAAATAAATGGAATTAATTTTACATAAAAAATTAAAAAAAATTATAAAATAAGAAATTTATTAATTTAAAATATTAAAATTTTAAATTAAATATAGTGTTTTCTATCCTTTATTTTCTCGTTGGATTGGCTTGTCAGCACTGAATTCCAATGTAATTCATCTATGGATTAACATTCCAATATTTTCGCTTGCGTAAGTTCTACGTTGATAGTAAATCTGCATGCTTATTGAATTGCGAGTACTTAATTCATTTGTTTGATTTCTTTTTCAAGTACTAGCTAGTAATCTAGGCCTATAAATTTGTGATTTAGGGATTCCTAATTCAACCAACTTGTTTTAAAAAACCTATTAGCATGCATCTCAGTGCACAGTAATTTTAGTGATATATGGGCAAGCATTAGATCCAAGAAAAAAGATCACACTGTTCGGAGTTCATATAGTAGCATTGCATGCTTTAGACTAGTTACTATACATGCTGCAATTAGAAAATCCTAATCCACTCTGATCTGTTTGAGAAAAGCGCACCTAATCAATTTGGCATGCAAATTGGTAGTGGTGTTCTTGTTGCTAAAAGAGTAAGCATAGGAAGCGTAACTAACTAACTTCCATGTATCAATATTAGATTATTAGTACGTAATCCTAATTAATTAAGCACGAGATACTAAATCATCAATTGGAGCTAGCACCTATATCCGATTGTGCTTGGTGTCAATTAGGATTAGCTAGCATAATCTAAGTTGTTTGAGAAAAGAAAATTACTTACTACATATGGTATATGTTCGGTTGCTCGGGTGAACGGTGGTTCGGATGATGTTGGGTCTGGAGCAACTAGTTGTGAGGGAAATTTGAGTCTAAGTGCGAGTTCCACGAGGAGAAGGGTTGTTTGAGTCGTCGGTGGGTCGGCAGGTGGAGCCACCTGTAAAGACACTCCTATGCTAAAGTCAGTGTCTATACAATGCGGCAGCTAATTAGGGTAAAAAGTGACGCATCTTTGGGGAGGAGTAGACCCTTTCTCATTCATACTCTATACTCGGATGAGCTCTTTCTTTCAAACTCGTACGTCTGAAAGCTTCTGCTAACTGTTCAAGTTTTCAGTAGATCATGAGGTGACACGCGAATCATTTCTAGACGTAGGTCAAATATTCGGTGGCTTAGAAATCCGTAAATAGACCCATAATTCTTGTTGGACCGGGCCAAAATAGTATAGTTACTATAGTATATATACACTATGATAGTCAATTTGTACCTTCTCCTTTGACCCTTAATCAAAGATATTATATACACACAATTAATTCTTAATCACATATATTTGCACGTTAACAATAGTCATAATCTTAAAAGGAAAATACTACTCCACATGACATGTGTTGATAAAAATAACAAATGCACAATCACATGCATGCCTAGCTACTATAAAACTACACTTACTTATTCAACGAATTACAAAATAAATTTACAACGTTATTTCGCGAAGCTAGCTAGCTAGGCCGAAACTGTCCTATTCATATTCAAAGCCTCCTCTCGCATTTACTCATAGCGACAATACAAGTATGAAGCCATGTATAATGTATGTACTTATCTAAGCTATCTAATAATTGAATCATTTCTAAAAGCTTGTGAAATTCTTGAGTAAATATATATAATAGTAGTGTAATATATTATTATTGTAGCAATGAGATGATTGGAGCAGAAAGAGATATAGGAATGCTGAATCAATTATGAAAGGGAAAAGGGAAAAGGGAAATGGGATTCTGATTCCTCTATCTAGGGTTCAGTAGTTGGACCACTTTGAAGACTGTTATTCCTCTCCCCAATTCACATGGATACTTTGTTTCTTTCATTTTATTATAAACAATAATAATCATAACTCCATTCTGCAAAATGTTCATTCGATTCCTCCGTTTTGTATTGATTTATTACCCCCATTCATTGCAACAATCTCTATTTATTCATTTTATCATTACTTATTAGCTTTTATGTCTTTAGGTATCATCGTACGTAAAAACTTAGGTGCAGTCAATTTTATGTAAAGTTAATAACGAATAGTCGTTATATAAAAATTTAGTCAAATCAGTCAAATCATCTAACGACTCTCAATTATCAACTTTACGTGAAGTCGACTGCACCAGAGTTTCCACCTCATCATATTCATTAGTTACAGATTAATGTAAGAGACTAATATTTTTTATTAATATTTTGAGGCAATACTTTATTTTTATATTATTAAAATTTAAAATTTAAAATTTAATATTTAATATTTATGATTTAACATTAATTAAATGTTAACTGAAATAATAAATTTTGTTAGTTATATAATATTATTCTTTTCCTAATAAAAGGGAAAATTTCAAACAAAGTTACTATCATTATGAGTAGTTGGCATCTCTTTCATCTAGTTAATAAGAACATGTAATATTGTATGACTAAGCATATCATCTAATCCTAAAACATAATTAAATTTGTGATATTCAAAACAAAGAGAGAGAGAAATGAGAATGAGAACAGAGGCTCACTAACATTCACATGGCTTTGCCCAGTAAAAGGAAATAAAAGAACCAAAATATAATGATAACTTGTATGAAGCTAAGGAATGAAAAGATATATCTCTACGCATGCATGCACATGTTTTGTGGGAGAATAAATTAAAGTATTGTGTTTTTATCATATAGGATTTTGTTCTTATCAACACCACAATATATAAAAAATAAGAATTTGGATGGTCTAAATTTTAAATTTGTATTTTAGAGGATAAAGTATAATTTTTTATCTTTGAATAATTTTTCTCTCATATTTATTCTTGATCTCACCTATAAAATAAATTGTAAGATCACACTTTATTCTCTAAAATGAAATTCAAATTTTAGAGAATCCAAATCCAAAAAATAATACGATATATTCAAATATTTTTATAAATTAATTAAGTCTAATCAAATTAAATAATAATACTTAGAATAATATTAATTATAATTAACTTTTATTATATTAAATTAATTTAATTAAACTTAATTAATAAAAAATTTTTAATATATAACATTATTCACATGAAAAATGAAAAAAAATAGTCTTATCATAAAATATGAATGATATCCAGTTCATAGCAATGCTATATAGGAAGTTACACACAATTTAATCAAGGGTATAAAAATAAATAATAGAAAAACAGCTCTATATTTTTCAATTTCTATAATTATCGTGTATTATAGGGTATAGATTAGTAGCTAGCTAGTAGAGTTGAAGATTAATTAGTGTTGTGTGTAGCTGTATATATAGCATTGACTAGGTATAAATTTCATTCCCTAGCTGAAATATAATTTCCAAAGGACTCATCATATAAATGAAATAAATAAAATGTGAATTAAACTTTGGTTATAAAGAATAGTTGTAGTCATGTGCTTCCATCAGCCATAACCAATAATTAATTAATAGCTGGCTGGAGCTGCTTGTTTGTTATTAGCACAACTTTACTTTACTAATTACTAGTTGTTGGCTCGGTCTTCCAAGCACTTGGTGGATAATTCTCCTTAATTAATTTAACTAGTATTAATTAAGCAAGACAACGGTACCTGATTTTACAATTTAATATGATAGTAGTACTAGTATTATTCAATATCATATAATAAAGAACAAGTTTTCTGTGAGTACTTTTTAAGGTAAATGTATTTTTAAATTTTTTTTGCTTTTGTCTTTTTAATTATTATCATTAGAATTTTTTTAACTAAATTCATATAATAGATATCTACTTCATATTCATGGTCATGTGGCCGAGTGGCTATTCATTGGAGGCTGTGAACATGGTTCATCCTATAATCACCATATATATTAAGGTTTAGTTTCCCATGATTAATTAATTCTTATTATTATAATAATTAAGCTTAAGTTAGTGGTTTGCTTTTAATTAATTTGGGATGCATAACAAGCTGACGTCAAATGAGGGATGCAATCGTCAGAATATGTTATATATGTTCCTGTAGTGAAATTGAGAGTTTAACTAATATATATTTTATTGGTATATGTAAAAATTATTATTCGTAAAATTTTAAGTTTTAATTTATAATAAGTACTTTAATTTTTTTTAAAAAATCAATAACCTTAACATATATTCCTAATTAATCTTAAAACAAAAAACACAGAAACTATAAACCGGATCAAGAGCGGATGGATTGGAAGCAGGGCACAGTAGTGTCAAAGAGGGGTCAAAGACCCCAAAAAGAATAACCAAATTGGGTTGGTCGAGTGGCTCACTCGTCCGCTTAAGCAAGTATCGGGGATTCGAATCCCGCCTTGTGCATGTAGCAACCCATTGGCCAACGGCAAACCCTTAAATGGAATTTAGATTCGCGACGAATTAGTCATTGACCTGTCGGGTTGAGGGATACTGTGGGAAACCAAAAAAAAAAAAAAGACCCCAAAAGAGCAGCAAAGGATTATTAGTAATTAGTTAAAAAATACTACATGAAACGTTTCAACCATAAGATAATTGTTGCACTTAGCAACCATGGTTTCAAATGAAACATAATTTGGCTGATGTCTGTGTCCTCCCATTGTTTCTATCACAATTTACTAGCATTTTTTAATTTTTTTTACCAATAAATTACTACATCTATAAAGTAAGATTCAAACTCTCGACATTAGTTTAAGCGCAAATTAACCATTCTTTCTTTTTCTATTTTTGGTCATGAACCATTTATCTTTATCTACTACCTTTTCATTAATAAATCAATAATCAATCCTCCAAGCACTGCCCTCTCTTGGCAGTTTTTCTTCTATTTTTTTGGGTGGGCAGGAGGCCTTGTGTTTGAGCCCATTTAAGAGAAAAGAGCATAGCTAGATATACCCATAATCCATGGATGAAGATGAGGACATCCTTAATAAAAGATATTAACTTAGGTCGATCGAGTATTCATCTCGCTTGTCTGTTCAAACAAGAGTCGAGAATTCAAATTCTGCGTTGTGTATACAGTAACTTATTTGGTCTAATGTATCTGAATAAGCTGCATTGGATTCAAATACCCAAACATGGTCTAATGATATTTATCCTCGAAAAAGAAAAAAATGGAATGAATTGATTGTAAATTATTAAAAGATTTTATGATTTTCGCATCCTCTAATCTAAAGAAGAACTTAATTGTTGGAAAAATGAAATTTTCATGACAATGACAAAACCATCTGATATTATTTGAGAATACAAATTTTTGTTAGACCCCAAAATTGATTTTTGTTACTTGAATCGTTATCAAAAAGAATCAAATGATTCTGTTGATATATTTGAGTAATTAACCATTTAATGTAATTTAGTATTTAAGATATTTTCACAGTGAGTCAAACTTTTAATTGTGCTGAAGCCATGAACAGAGGAAGAGAAAGGAAAAAGCATCTATTAAGAATGTGCTTATAACTATTATGTGGTCCTTTTTATGCAGTGTTTGTTCAGTTACATGCATAGTCTTTCTTAAACAATGAAACCAAGGATTTGTTCGTTAAAAAGAATAATTGTACTTGTACATATCCTCAATTACGCTCTAATTAAAGTCATAGAATCAAACATGTACATTCGTGTGGCTCCTGAGGACCTTCAAACCATCGATCCCATAACACGTTTACTGCTCCATGGATTCTGTTATCAAACACATCTAAATCATCATCATCATCATCATTATTATTATGCATCAAAACACAAATTGAAAGCATAAACAGAAGGATAATGGAAAATTACTCGGGAAGAAGTGGATCAGGCCTACTTTCCACGTTTTGCAGCAAACTGAAATTTAAGCCATATCAATATAAAACTTCGAGTGAATACCCCATTCGACCCCCTGACAATTATCTCGACAACGAGACCTCCAAAAAAAAAAATACCCAATCTGGTACTTGATCTTTTTTTTGGGACAATTATCTCGAAACGACAACGATGCCTCCAAGGAAAAAAAATTACTTAATCCGATCATTGATCTTTTTTTTGGGACAGATTAGCTCCTATGCAAAAAAAAAACCAACATTAACTTTTTTTTTTGGCACAGGGGCCTTGCTGTCCTTTCAAGCAGGAGTCGGGTTAAGTTTTTTTTGTCAGGACGATTTTGGATTTTTCTCTAAAACTTCTAATTGAGACAATAATTAGTTCATCATCACCAATTTCAACATTCTTCTTGTATTATATATCAGCAATTTCTGATTTCATCTTTGCCCAAAAAAAAAATGCTTACCCTATGCATATGATTGATACATTATCTGCTTTCTCAAGCTCTTCCAATTCTTCCTGCATAGTTCGAGAGAACAGAGGAAATGAATCTAAAGGACAAACGAGAACAGAGCAATTCAGAATTTGCAAAGAACTTTGCTTGCAACAAAATTAGATTTCACTTTCCAAGTAAGCAAATCAAAATTAACAACTTTTACCCATCCCCATTTCCAAAAAACAAAACTTTATAAGATAGAAAGGAAGAACCTGAAGGAATTTGATGTCTTGATCGAGGCGCTTGAGTTCTGCAAGAATCCTATGCTTCCCTGTTTTCTCAGACACAGTCGTCGTTTCAACCAACGACGCCGTTTCTGACGCCATGCACAGACACACTGCTTCAGATTATTGGGAGATATTCACCTCATTCAATACCTAAAATGCTATCAACACACTCAAATCGTCTATTCCATTCACCGCACTTCCTTTCTACTCTTCAAAAACACGTTTTCTTTTCTGTCCCCCTTTCCAATTTGCATTCCTCCAACTAAAAAAAGCAATCTCTTTCTTTTATCTATTTGGGATCTTTTTGTTCCCTTTTCGTATTTTCATGTTTTGGCTCTCATGGTATGGCATTTTATTATTTTTATATTTTTTAAATTTGGTCTTTTCAGACAAAATAAATATGAAATATAACAATAAATTGATTGATTTAAAATGGACTCTACCTGAATTTCTACCATCAATTTGTGTAATCCATAAAAGTTGAGTCCGAGTTGGAAAAATTATTGGGTATTTTCATAATCAAGTAGTTTTTAATAACTAATTCTCAAATTTATTTCTTATTATTAGTGAGTTAAAAGTTAAAACATAAAAACTTTTGATATTCAAAAGTTATTTGATAAGAGATACATCTTCTTCTTCTTTTTTTTTTTTTTTTTTTTTTTTTTTTTTTTTTTTTTACCTTGGAGATAAAATGGATGTGAAAAGAATTAGAAAAGGGCACCTTTCGGTCGCAATGAACATCATAGTTTTTGGTTTGCGTTAACCCGGATCGATGCACTCAGTTGCAAAACATAAAAGATCAAAACATAAAACATATTGTTTGTGTTAAGTAGCTTTTCTTGTTGGACCCACATATAAAAAAGTAGAAAAAAAATCCTAAACAGCCCTAAACTTTATTTTTATGAGATTGATTAACTTTGTGTCAGTATTTTGTTTTTTTTATGGAACTAATCAGTTCCATAAAAATAAAGTTAAAAAGTTGGGTTATAAAAATAAAGTTAAGAAGTTGGGTTGGATATTTTTTTTTGTTAAAAGCCTCATAGTCCTTTCGAGATAATTGTGACTTTTGAGATAATTGTGAGAGGTCGAATTGGATATTCATTCTACAAAATATCTTGGACTGCCCAAACAAAAATTCTACACTAATGACTCAAACGATTGGGATATATAAAAGATCAAATCCAAAAGTGTTTCTTGATCAAAGAATAGTCTGCTATGAAAAGCTACTTACAAAGGCTTCTTTTAGCAGACACAACGAGGGTACAATGGATTAATTTCCTGTGAGGCACCCTAGCTTAAAGACTCCAATCTCCATTAGAAATTACGAGAAATTCTTTTATTTCTAATAAATTTAAAGCGTACACTTTAAATATCTAATATTTATATTTTTGGCATCATCTATATTCATTTTGCAAGATTTTTTTCCTATGGAAAATGGGTATATAGTCTTCACCTGAGCTAATGTGTGCTCATTATTCCATCTGAACTATAAATGAGAAACCGAATTGTATTGTTGATGATGATTATTTGTTTACTCTATTTTTTTCAGCAAAAGCATTGAAAATGGAAGAGTGAGGTAGAACACCAATGACTAAACATTTCACAACCAAAATGAGACACGTCAGAAACAAATGGAGAAATGTTATCATGTTCACAAATTATTCTCAAGAAAATAATGAGCACAACAATGCCAGCTTAAGATAATGTACAATTGGAACCAGTTTAAGAGGCGTCTCTTAAAAGTTTTGGCCCCAACAACCTACTTGAACTAAACGGCTTCAGGAGACTTGGTGACTTGGTTTAAAGTTAAATGGTAACACTTAAAATAGGCTCTACAGGTTTAACATCCTAATTCAACTAAGGACAAGCGGATGAATAAGCAGACAAAAATTATGGCCGCAATGCCCAACAACTGGATATTTTTATAGGATGTATAGCAATTTTAGCTCCTGTCAAGGCTTGGTATTTACTACTAGCACCATACCTACGTTGCCCCAGAATCAGGACTTGCATCTCCATAAGAAACTAACCCCTTTTGTCCAGACAGTGAGCTTGATCTAGACCTGCTTCGAGATGATGTCCTTTTATCATGTCGTCGTTTTGGTGGCGTCGCATCAGGTGATCTGGAACTAGAAGATCTGTTACTCCTGGATTTGGACCTTGACCTGCCTTTGTCCGGAGAGGGTAGATCATTACGAGGACCAAGTCGGGATTTCAATCTGTCACTTATTGGAGGCCTCCTGTCTTCAGGACTAGGACTACGTACTGGACTCTGGCTGCGACCATGGTCTCTAAAACGGCCACGCACTGGACTGCGAGAGATGCTCCTACTTCGACTTCTTCTATTTTGGTATCTAAAATAACAAGTATATGAATTAAGCTTAAGCACTATTGTTTTCCATTTTTGTGTACTAGATTCCATGAGAGAAACACTACTTGTTTATATTAAAATGCAATTACAGGAAAACATAAGAAAGGAGGACAAAGGTATAGTATAAGAGCACAATAACCATGAAATGCAGTTATAGTTCGAAGAAAAATTAGTTTAATGAAGCATCCATCATACCACAGCATGTGCATAGACAATTCCAGTTATATATGGTTAAGATCTCGTTATGTAACAAATAAAAGGTAACAAGGGATAACTACGTGACGGCAAATGAGAGGGAGGAAGCACCTTGGACGGTTCCCACCCCTTGGTGGGCTCCGGAAACGTCTTGGAGGGGAGCGCTCAGAATATCTTCTGTAGCTTGAGTTTCTAAAAATAACATAAAACTGAGAACAATATGCAACATGTTCCAAAGAATCTAGCTTAGCAAAATGATATAGGCACCTGTCAAAGTTCCTTCTAATATTTCTATCGCCATAACGATATGCACGGGGAGAACGTTCAGGAGATGGAGTACGATATCTGCGTGCAAAGGCATAGCGCTCTGTAAAGCCACGTCCTTTTTTTATACGCTTAGGCATACCATGTGGTGAAGGACTTTTCGAAAAGCCCTGAGTTTTGGATGCTGGTTCAGATGCTTTTTGACCAGGACTAGCCAATACATTGTGTCCCTGGTTTAGCTCCCCAGACTTCCCAGCAGGACCTCTTCCAGGACTTGCACCTCTGAAAGAAAAAAGGATATGACAAAAATAAGAAAAACTGGAGATGCATTCTTATAATAGGATGGAGTTGACATTTAAATTGTGCAAAATTTCAAAAGATTTCGAATGAGATAATATAAAAAGCCAAGAGGTGAAACCTATTCTGATCTGAATCATCTGAATAGGTCTGTTGCTTAGAAGGTTTACTAAGTTTGGCCCGAGTATCATGCCCATTATTCAGAAGTTCATCATTTTCCGGAGACAGTTCACCTTCTTCATGTGATTCCTTGTCCACAGTTCTTCTAGCCTTAGTATCCATCCCTTGTTCTGAAATAGTTTTACTTTTTATAGGGGGACTAGAAGATTGCTTTCCTGTGTCTGTACCAAGAGCAACAGTAGCTTAGACAGCAATATCTACATAACATTACTCATAAATGTCCTTTACTCCCCCCAGTTCGTGTTCAAAGAAAGGGGAAAGGTGAGAATATGAGGACATGTACAAAAGAATGATACACATAACATACCTAAATTCCTTTCTGGTTTATTGTCAGCAAGTGCTTTAGATCTAGAGCCACGACGATCAGCCTTTTCCTTGCCAGAACTACTGCCACTAGCACTAGAACTTTCACTTTCTGTATCACTTGAATCCTCTGAACTCCTGAAACAGGTAAGTAGTTCAATTAAAGCAGTTATCATGCAAATTCTTTGAGGGACAAACATAAGAGACCATGCTAAAGACTAGTTAAACCTCGAAACGATACCATTTGGACTTGTGTCTTGATCTTCTACTTCTAGCGTGCTGGCGCCTTCTATGCTTTTGTCCCTTTCTCCTCTTCTTCTCATGCTTGCGCTTATCCCCCTTCCTCTTCCGATGCTTTCCATAGCTAGAGGAACTTGAATCAGAATGGGATGGATCTGATTCAAAATCTGAATCTGATTCAGAATCTGAGGAATAACTGTCACTGCTACTACTATCACTATCTGATGTTGAGTATCTCTTCTTCCTTCTCTTAGTATCTTTTGAAGTTTTTTTCCTTCTACCCCTTGATCTTTTGGCAGAACCATCATCAGGAGATACAGATTTCCCTGATTTTCTCTTTTTCCCTAACATGAAAAAATATAAATATATAAACATTACAAAAAATTTATGAGTTGCAGCATATAGAAACAACCACGTTATAACATCTTCATCAATGTTTATTTTTTAACAAGTACCTTTGTCCTTCTCAACAGCATGCTGGACTTTTGTCTCTGAAACTTCACCACAATCAATAATTTTGACGGGCTGAACAGGTTTCCCATCAGAAGATCCCACCAGCTCAATTTTCTTCAGGATGTCCATTCCCATGACAACTTTCCCAAAAACAACGTGTTTACTATATGGTGTGAAGGTATTATTATTTAAAACCGCAGCATTTGACAAGGAAAATTAGAAACTATAACTTTTCAGAGCAAAATGAAAACATAAAAGAAGGCCACATAAAACAACAACAGTAGCAACAGAACTGGAAAACAGGCTTCTGTGCAAAATTCTAGGCAGATCAACAAGTAATCCAGATTTGGTGCACAAATAAGAACATATCAAACTTAAACAAAAAATATGGAAAGCTTCCATACCCATCAAGATGTGGTTGGCGCTTAAAGGTAATAAAGAACTGAGACCCATTTGTGTTAGCTCCACTATTAGCCATGGAAAGAACACCAGGTCCATCATGTGATAGTTTGAAATTTTCATCTGCAACAAAGAAGTATTTGCATGTAAAGAATATTAATAGATCATTAAACCAATCGACAATAAGTGATATTTCCTTTCAAATTTTGAATATTCATAAACTTCCTCTCAGATAGTAAATTTACCTGCAAATTTTCCTCCATATATACTTTCCCCACCAGTGCCTGTCATCAGTCAATGGTTGCTTTTAGAAATCTTGGTAAAGGATAAAGAAGTCAAAAAGCTGTCTACAAGATCCAATGAGAGGGGCAAACCATAAAAATAAAAAGCATACCATTGCCCCTTGAAAAATCACCACCCTGTCAAGAAAAAACGGGTGAATTATCCGATATTGAAATGAGAAAATAACGGAACACTCATGTGCACACCAAAAATGATGCAAAGGCCAAAGGCAATGTCAATGCTGTCACCTCACAGCCACAAAATTAACTCATAAACTATACAACTCCAAGATGACAAGTTATCTACTCAAGTACTCCATAATTAGCTTATAACAATCATGAACAGAATAACCATGAAGGGCAACTTACTTGAGCCATAAAACCTTTAATTATTCGATGAAAACTTGTCCCTTTATAATGCAAAGGTTTCGCAGTGGATGCCCCAATGCCCTTCTCCCCTACAAACAGAAGACAGAACATCTACAATAATAGCCTGAAAGATACATGTTAAATTTTTTTCCCCTTTTCAGAAAGGGTTACCTTATAAATCCATTTAGTAGAAGTTAAGATCATGCATCATTCAACTAATAAAAGATTGCAAAATTATAACAATGCCTAGTCCATATTCATACAAACATTTTAAATTCTGGACCTTTACCATAAGTGTCTACCTAACCACTGAACCAAAACTCCTTGGTCAACAACAAGAAGCTCGACGGTTTAACATTAGAAAATTCTCATACGAATTATGTTTTCTCCAAGCAGGACCAAACAAATAAAGAACAGATAGAATTGTAAAAGGATATGTATTTGAATAATATAAAGATACCTGTACAGAGTGCCCGAAAATTCTCAGCTGTCTTGGGAACAACACCAGCAAAAAGCTGCACAATTTTAAGAGCATAAACCTCATACAAGCCCATGATGCCAAGTATTTCAACTATATATAAATATCAGACAGAATGCAAACAAGAAAATTTTCTGTTTCAACTCAATAGTCAATACCTGTATTACAATTCTTTCCACAGGGTCCCCACCAATTGAGACATCAAAAAACACCCGAGGATCCTTTTCCAAACCCATCACCATGCTAAAAGTACAAGTCCGGATCACGTTAGAGTAAGACAACAATCACAACTCAGAAGAAACGTTCCAAAGAGGTGTGTCACAACTCACAAAAGTCACTCCCTGCTCATGTTGTTCTGTTGAAAAGAAACAAGGTGCTATTGTTACGCATCAAAGACAAACAACTCTCAAATATCAAATTAGAAATTATGGTCGGAGGAAATAACTCGAGCCTATTCAACAAGTGCACAACCAGCGTCCCTACCCCAAAACATCAATTTCTTTTCTTTCTTAAGAATCGTCGTTACATATGATCGAACAATGATACAGTCAGTGATAAATGGTGCTAGCAAATCTTCTAAAAAAATTTCAGCAAAAACGCAACAAATCCTGAGGCTTAAACCCTAAACCCTAACATGAAATGTCCATTCAATGTGCGGTGAAAGTAAAGTTCTTCAATAACCATTAAATCATACAAAAGGTAGCGGAATGCAGGTAGCAATGCGATCAAAAAAAAAAACCTAGATCGAAGCATTAATTGGAAAGAGCATTTAGAATCTCAAGTATCCAAAGAGATAGCTCTGTGTTCTAGAAAAGTGAGCTTCATATTCCTGCTTCAATGAGTTAGGGCATGCACAGAGAAAGAGAAAGAGAGAGGAGAGCTAACCAGCGTGAAGGAATCAGGAATGGAGACAAGTACAGTCTCTGCTCAGTAGCACAAGAAAAGGAGATTCTCTCTTTCGCATTTGAGCTGAGCTGCTTTCACTGTAAATTAGGGACAAACTTCGAAGAAGAAACCACAAACTACAAAGCAACATGCTCCATGTATTGTCGAAATGGAACCCAAACTAAAGGCCCAAAATAAATGGAACCTTGGCCCAAACTAAACAAATCCAGGCCCAGTTAATGTGTGACAATAAAACAGAACGGGTCCAGTTAAAAAAAATGGTAAACGTTTGTGACAAATGATTTCGCACTATCGAATCACTAACCAAGGGCTCTTAGCCCCGTTGTAATTAAAAAAAAAAAAAAACAAATCATTCATCATGTATTTTTTTTTTTAAGTTAGGAGTGATTATACTATTTGAACTATAACTCGTTAGTTATTTATATTTTATGTTTATGTAGCATTTTCTTATGAGATTATATATATGAAAATAGCAGAGAAAGAGTACGTACTCAAGGAGAATGAGAGAAGGAGAGAGCGGCGGCGAGCGGTTGAGGGTGAAACACGGTGAGGAAGATGGCCATGCCATGGGAAGAGATAAGGGGGAGAGCGTGGGTGGGTGTGTATCCGGTGTTAAGGAGGATTCTTCTCAAGAGGGGTTAGAAAAGTCATCCAAGGTCTCTTTTAGAGATAAAGTCATTGGTGCAGAAAAGTCTAAGGCCTTTGCATTAGTAGGGTCTTTATGTGGGGATGGTATCACGACGGTGACAGGTAAGCAGGGTGATTCTCGTCCACCAAGTGTAAGTTTTACCAAGGAGGCAAAGAGCTGTCTAGCTGAATTATAAGGAAGACATCATGATCAAGGTGCTGGATAAGCATTATGGCTACGCGGCTCTCATGCATAAGCTTCGGATAGTATGGCGCATCAAAGGAGGGTTTGATTTGTTGGATGTGGGGTTTGGATATTTTTTGGTTAAATTTGATATTGCTGCGAATCGTGAGAAAGTCATTCTTGGTGGCCCGTGGTTGATAGACGGTCACTATGTTGCAGTAAAGCCATGGGATGTGGATTTTAGGCCATGCGAAAAATCATTTGGATCAACGCTGGTATGGATTCGAGTCTCGGAACTTCCAATTTGGTGCTACCAGGAACAAGCAATGCTGCGAATTGCTTCTGCAATAGGGATTCCGGTGAAAGTAGATTTGGCTACTAAGCTTGCAGAAAGAGGAAAATATGCCCGAGCTTGTGTTCAAATTAATCTTGAGTTGCCTGTAATCAAACATATTATAGTGGAGGGTGTGACTTATGAAGTGGAGTACGAGAGTTTACAGTTGATTTGTGCTACTTGTGCACGGTATGGGCATGATAAATCGTTGTGCATGGAGAAGGAGTCCTTGGAAGGAAACGGAAATTTCTTTGGTGATGAAAAAAATAATGAAGCCCCGACATTAGTGCCACACAACAATCATGAGATTCAACAAGAGGCTGAATCAGAAGCTCGTGATTTGGGTGAGAATCCTCGTAATTTGGGTGAGAAATTAGGAGTTGTTAAAGGGAAGGATGTAGTTACGGAATCATTGGCTCCTCACGTGCCTGATGGTCATGTTAATGAGGCATGCATGGATGATGGAGAGGGCTGGCAATAAGTGCTGCGTAAGGGAAAATTCACAATGGGCCAGTCATCAGGTTTGAAGGACCAAGATGGAAAGCAGCACAAGTTTGGTTCGAGAAGGGTTCCAAGACCCAATTTGCATGGTGATGGAGGCAAATCAATTGGCATTAGGATGGGGAAGCGAGAAAAACATGAAATTGCGCCATCTCCATCGCGCAGAACTCCTGCACGTCGTGGAATTTCTCTACGGAAGCGTCCTCGGCCTTCCTCCTTGCAAAACTCGCCAGTTGATAAAAATGGTGGCACAACGGAGGAAACCTTAGTAGATGGAAGCATGGCAGGTGCAGTGTCAGGAGGTCCAAAGGTGGCAATTATTGAGGATCAGAGTGTGCCAGTACCGCAGGACAAACCACCTATTGAGGTTGGTGATTCTGTTTAGAGTTTATGTTCTTATTTATTCTGTCCCTATTATTTATGGATAGTTTAAATATGATTGTTTGGAATATTAGGGGTGCTTCTAATAAGTTAGCCCGGGTGCATTGTAAGGAACTTGTTAGGAAATTTAGACATATTTTCTTTATTGTGGTTGAAACTCACTCCCCTTTTCAGCATTTAAAATTATTTTGGAAAATGTTGGGATATCACTCTGTTGGTATAGTAGAAGCAGAGGGACATAAGGGAGGTATTTTGTTTCTATCCTCTATGAAGGGTGTTTGTTGTAAGTTCATTGATGCTTTTGATCAAGGTGTTACTGTTGAGGTTCACTTTGATAATTTAATTTGGAGGTGTAGTGGTATTTATGGCAGTCCTCAATTTAATAAAAGGGTTCTCCTTTGGGATTATCTTGTTGCACAATCCATGGTTTTTCAAGGACCTTGGATTGTTCTTGGTGATTTTAATGAAGTCAAATTTTCTCATGAATCTAAGGGCTGTCAATTTTTTCATCAAAGAGCCGACATGTTTGCTACTTCATTAGGGGATAGTGGTTTGTTTGATTTGAAGACTATTGGGAGGCGGTTTTCTTGGTACAGGAGGGTGAAAAATTATGTTGACGTGGCAAAAAATCTTGATCGAGTATGTATAAATAGTAGTTGGTTATCTATCTTTCCAGAGGCTTATGCAGAAGTTTTAAATAGGCTTCAGTCTGATCATTGCCCTATTTTGGTGCGTTGTAAAGGTCGTTCTCAGCCTAAAGGGAATCGACCTTTCCGATTTGTTGCTGCTTGGGCTACTCATCCTGGGTATAGGGATATTGTGAACCAATCATGGTGGTCTGGTAATAGAGGAATTCATGGCAAGCTTTCGGAAGTACAGAAGAATTCACTAGAGTTTAACTCGAAGGTATTTGGTAACATTTTTGTTAAGAAATGTGAATTAGAGCAGCAGATTAATTATTTACAAAAGCGTTTGGAAGTGGTGGATAGTATTTATTTGCGTCAGAAAGAGCAACAGTTGCTTGATGATTATAATAATACTCTAGTGCAAGAAGAGCTCCTATGGTTCCAAAAGTCCAGAGAGCAGTGGGTAAGGTTTGGGGATAGGAATACAAGATTCTTTCATATTCAAACTCTTGCGCGAAGGAAGCATAATAAGATTCATGGCCTTTTTCTCAAGGATGGAGTGTGGGAAATTGATCCAGAGGTTCTGAGTCAAGAAGCAGAGTCTTTCTATAAAAGCTTATTCTGTCATTTGGATGATGTTGATTTGGGTTGCCTTGGTGATGTGCCTCTTCCTTCTCTGAATGAGGAAGCTTGCAATAACCTTACGACACCAATTACTATGGAGGAAGTCAAAGCAGCTGTTTTTCACATGAACTCTTTTAAAGCTCCGGGTCCTGATGGGTTTCAAGCTTTCTTCTTCAAAGAATATTGGGAGATAATTGGTCTTGATGTTTGGAAGATGGTTAAGCAGGCATTCTCCGGTGTTCCTCTTGATCCGAGAATGTTGGAGACTTTACTGGTTCTCATTCCAAAGGTTGAATCACCGGTATCTATGAAAGATTTCAGGCCGATTAGTCTCTGCAATGTAGTTTACAAGATCATCACGAAGGTCCTTGTTAATAGGCTTCGTCCTCATCTTGCGGAGATTGTTGGCCCGCTTCAAGGAGGATTTATTCCGGGACGAGGAACTCCTGACAACATCATTATTGCTCAAGAAGTCCTCCACTTTATGAAGAAGACTAAATCAAAGAAAGGCACACTGGCCTTTAAGATTGATCTGGAGAAAGCTTATGACAGAGTTGACCGGAGGTTTTTAGTTCATACCCTTAAAAGCTTTGATTTTCCTATTCCTACGCTTAATTTGATTATGAATTGTGTCACTGCTTCTTCCTTATCTATTCTTTGGAATGGGAGTCGTCTGAATGGCTTTACTCCTAGCCGAGGTCTTAGACAAGGAGACCCTATGTCACCCTATCTTTTTGTGTTGTGTATGGATCGATTGGCATGCTTTATTAGTCATCAGGTTGATTTGGGCTTGTGGGAGCCGGTTGCTATTTCTAGAGGGGGACCAAGAATATCCCACTTAATGTTTGCAGATGACTTGCTTCTGTTTTGTAGATAGGGGTGGCAATGGGGCGGGTAGGGGCGGGTTTTTGCCCTACCCGACCCCGCCCCGCCCTCCTTTGACCCTACTACTACCCGCCCCACCCCTACCCGCGGGTAGTAAACTGTTCTACCCTAACCCGCCCCTGCGGGTACCCGCCCCGCCCCTACCTGCCCCGATCAAAATTAATTAACATTTTAATTTTTGAATATTCATATATAAATTCTAATAATAATTTAAAATTTATACTTAAATTAAAATATAAACATAAAATTCATACAACGTCAAATAACTTGAAAGTAAAAAAAGTTAATGTTTGATTACTACAAATTTAACACTATAATAAAAATATTACATAATTAAATATAAGAGTCTTCAATCTTTATTCTTAATCACTTTCAACATCTTCATCATCATTAAAGGTTTGGAGGTCAAGATTCAAACCTGAAATTCAAAGAGATAACAATTAATAAGTTAATTAGTATTAAGTAAAAAATTAACATAAAAAATGTGTCCTCTCTAGCATTACTAGCCATGAAACTATCTTAAAGAACCTACATTGATGGAATTGAAAAACTAAGCAAACCATATAGAATGCTGTTGGAAAAGACATAAAAAATGATAAATAATATCATAAAACCAGATTATTAATCAGCCATCAACAATCAACAACTCAAAATCAACAATCCACAGCACAAAATCAAATTATCAATCATAAAAAAGATAACAATAATAGACACTCACTCTTTGTGACAAGTGTAACAAATTAACTCATCTTTATGCTATCAGAAATTTTTATGACTAACACAATAATATCACACTGTAGTCTCTTCTCTAAATACTTAAACCATCTTGACAAGAACTAACTTTTAAAAAAAATTAAGTTTATTCAATGTTAATTCTAATAAAATTCATTGTATAAAATAAGAGTAACAAATTTACAGTCAACGGGTTAATAATTTAATAAGCAAATTTGATACAACAATACTAAATGTAAGCTGTAACATCACCAACTTTGATACAAGAGACCAAGGGAAAGAAAAAAGAAAAATAATAAGCACTAAGCAGCTAGAGAGAAGAAAGATAAGATTTTGTATTTAAAGAGTTAGTGTACCTCATATCTCATTATAAGCAGCAAGTGAATCACTCATTACCTAAATGAGTTTCATGTGTATACATAGCAAGCATGATGACTTGATGGTGTTAGATTGAAATCAATTATAATTAATCAAGCACAAATCACAAGAATATACAAAAGGATCACATTCATTGACTGACTCTGAATCAGCTCCAAAGGAATCCATGGCATTATGGATAATCAGCCTTCAATTTTATAACTACCACAAGTATCTTGATTTTTAGAAAATATTAATCAGGAAAGCCATAAACAATGCTTAAACAGGAAAGCCATATGATATATATACAACATAAAAAATGAGAAGTAATAGATAATTTCAGTTTCCAAACATACTTTGATTTAAAAAAATAAAGATACATAAGGCCAACACACATAAATTAGGCCGATTCTTATTAGCTAGTAAGAAAACTTACAGTTATTACTCAAACAAATTGCAAAGCTCATGCTTTAAAGAAGTACATAATAACATAAACCAACTCAGCAAAGCAAATGTTAATTTCTTTAAAAGGAGAGGACCTTGGCAGGGCCAACAAATTCCTGAGGACTGAGGACATCATTCTTTATATAGTCATTTAGGAATTTTTCAAGATCAATAATTATTGTACTCAAAGAAGTCCTCCGTCAACAATTTACATAATATTAATGAAAAGTCAAGTTTAACTGTTTTAACATAAGAAAAATAAATTATAAAATCTACTCACAGAAAACAAATCTGGAGAAGGCAAGAAGCAAAGAGCAAGCCAGTAATATGTAAGTAGTGAGTAAAGGAGAAGTGCTTGCGGCTTACCAGTGAGACGACGACAGTGGAAGGAGGGACCGGAGAATGCAAATCGAAGAGACGAACAGCGAGGAGAGTGACGGCAACGAGAGAAGTCCGAGCGAAGTGAGTACGGTGAGGGAGAGCGGCAATGTGAGCGACTGCGCGACGACGGCGGTGAGCGACTGAGCAAAGCGTGCAACAGCGGCGGTGAGCCACGGAGGCGGTGAGCAAGGTGGCTGCTGTGTGGGTTTCTGAAATCTGGGTAAGTGAGTGCTGTGTGTGTTTCTGGGATTTGGGTATGTGGGTAGGTGGGTATGACCGTATGAGGGAGGAAACCCTAATTGCTAAAAGTGATATATATATATATATATATATATATATATATATATATATATATATATATATATATATATATATATATATATATATATATATATATATATATGAGGGAGTATATGTACACTCCGGGGCGGGTTTACCATGAACCCGACCCCGCCCTGCCCCGATCAACACCCCGCCCCGTTCAGGACCCGCCCCAGCCGGGTAGGGGCGGGTCGGGTACCCGCGGGTTCGGGTACTCCTGCCACCCATATCTGTAGAGCTACAAAGAGACAAGTGCAAAATGTGATGTTGATTTTAGAGACTTTTTGTAAAGCATCTGGGATGAAGATTAATGTCGAGAAGTCTAAAGCGCTTTGCTCCAAGAATGTCTCTGCAACAAGGAAAGAGGTTTTCACTAGGGTATCCTCTATCAGATTTGTCCAGGACTTGGGCAAGTATCTTGGAGTTACCCTTAGCCATTCTAGGGTGACTCGTTCAGCTTTCAATGGTGTCCTGGATAAGATTCGGAGTAGGCTAGCAAGCTGGAAAGGAAGTTTACTCAATCGGGCTGGTAGGCTCTGCTTGGTTAATTCTGTTGCTGCTGCTATTCCCACGTACCAGATGCAGGTCTCTATTTTTCTCAAAGGAATCATTAGTAAATTGGAGTCTATGATGAGGAATTTTTTTTGGAAAGGACAAGTTGATGGAAGAGGATTGAATCTTGTTAGTTGGAAGGTACTGGTTACTCCAAAAAAATATGGAGGTTTGGGGATTAGAGATCCTTATTGTGTAAATATTGCTCTTCTTGGGAAGCTAGTTTGGACTTTTTTCCAGCAGCCAAACAAGCTATGGGTCCAATTGTTGGATGCCAAATACCGATCATCTCTATATGACTGTTTTAGTTATCCTAAGAACAAGGACTCTCCCATTTGGAGGTGTCTTTGCAAGGCTTGGGAAGTGTTGAAGGATGGGTTTGCTTGGTGTATTGGAGATTTGAACCAGAATTTTTGGTTTTCTAGCTGGAGGAGAGAAGGACAGTTATCTAATGAGATTGATTATGTTCACATTTCTGATTCGAATCTCCGGATACAGGATATTTGGTCGGTTGGTAGGTGGCATTTGGATACTCTTTATTCTCCTTTATCTCAAAATCTGAAAGATAATATTCTCTCTTACAATCCAGATGAACAAGCAGGTCCGGAAGTGGGTTGGTATTGGAGTGGGTCTGCTGCCAAAGTCTATGACTCGCGCAATGGTTACTTGTGGTTGTGTAAGCAGCTGTTTGGTTGGGAGGAGCGGGAGAATTGGCTTTGGCTTTGGCGTCAGCTTGTTCCGGAAAAGCATAAGTTTTTGGCTTGGTTGTGTCTTAAGGAGGCTCTTCCTACTGCAAGTTTTCGCTTTAGAAGAGGGATGTCGTCATCAGATAGGTGTCCAAGATGTCTTTCTAGTTAGGAATCGGTTTTACATTGTATTCGGGATTGTCCAAAAGCTCAGCTTGTCTGGCATAGGTTGGATATTTCTTGTCATCCTTTGGAATTGAAGAACTGGTTTTTGTATCATAGCAGAGAGCATCCGTTCAAGTTTTTTTCGGGACTTTGGTGGATATGGCGAGTAAGGAATAATGACATCTTTAATCCCCATGAAACTTGGCCTCCGGAAAAAGTGATTTGTTTGGCATTAACTCCAGAAAAGGAGCTTAGGAATATTTTTGAATTACAACGTATGTCTCTTCCCTCTACTCTAAATGGTTTTTGGAATCCCCATCTATTGGTACTTTTAAGATTAATTGTGATGCTAGTTATTTTGGTTCGGGTGATAGTGTTGGTTTTGCTTGTGTTATTAGAGATTGTAATGGGAGCTGGTAAAGGGGGTGTTTGAGAATGATTGAGAGTAATAGTATTCTTCAAGGAGAATTGTTTGCTATTTGGAGAGGATATCTCTTAGCTTGGGATGTGGGTCAACGAGATGTTATTTGTGAGACGGATTGTGTGGATTGTGGAAGCATTTAATCTTGTTACTCAAGATGCTTTTGGGTTTATTGATCCACTGGTGCTTAAAATAAGAGATATCATGCATTGGAATTGGCGGGTTGACTTTCGTTTGATTATGAGAGATGCAAACACGGTGGCAGATACTATGGCAAAGATGGCGATGAAGTTACAACTTTCGCATGCGGAGTTACTTTCACCTTGAGAGGAGTTTAAGAGTAGTCTTGAACGGGACTGTCCCTCTATTTAGGCAATTCCTTGTTTTGTTTATTTTGTTTTTCTTTGTTTAATTTATTTCAGTCACCAAAAAAATATATATATGAAATGAAAATAACAAAGAATAATATTGACCTAAATAAAAGTTGATAATATATAAATAAGTCGTTAAATCAATGTGTATTTCATGTTGATATTTTATATATACGTAGTATAATTATTAAAATATTATAGAAGAGAATTTCGAATGAATGTGAATTTTGCAGGAGTGAGTAGTTTATAAAGAACATAAATTTATTGATGAATTTTATAGGTGAAGAAAATAAGAATTATGAATGAATGAATATAAGGTGTGAACTTAGATTATTGGTATATAGAATGCGTTTATAGTTGTGTACTTGTGTTGGGAGCTGTTCTCACAAGTCACAACCATGGAGTTGCGGCGTTGTTGATATTTGATAGACGCGATGACAGCGCCGACTCAGCCTTTTATCGCATTCAAACATTGTTCAACGCGCTGCTTAATTTAATTGTTTATGTTTATCCTCCCACTTCTTCTTCCTACGCACTCAAATTTCCATCAAACTTGTTTGTTTTGATGTGTTACTTTTAATTAATTATAATAACTAATCGTCATAATAGTATAAGAAGCCCCGGCATTTGTCATGAAGGAGCTTCTGTTATGGCCACATAATTCTATCTAAATTGTCCATGTGGGTAGTTTTGTTGTTGTTGGTATAGGAAAAATATAACTAAACAATTCCGCTAGATAATTAATAAAGATCTACCAAAAATAAGTTAATAAGTATTTTTAAATTGGAAAAAATATAGAGAGACAACAAGTTTAGTGAACAACGGAGTTATACATAGGATAATCTCCTTTTTCCACTTGTGATTTTTATAAGGATGTAGTGTGTTTTTACTTTATTGGATCAATTTTAAAATTATTGTCTACTTAACAAAATCGTTTGAACTGCGCTCTATACTAATTAATTATCGTTAATTAGTAGTTATTTAAATTTTATTTTTTAAAAATACAAAATTAATAATTATTAATTACAATTGTTTAAAGTTGACTGGTTAATAGTTATTTACTTATATTTTTTTATAACCAAAATATAAACAAATTTAAAAAAAATATTATAGAAATATCAGAATTTATTATTTTTTATTATTACTTAATTATCAACTTAATTTTTTTAATTTAATAATTTAATAATATATTTTATTTTATATTTTTAAATATTAATAATTAATTAATGAATAAAAATAATAAATTTTAATAATTTTTTAATATTTTTTATAGAAAAATATGTCAAATTTTTTTGTTGGCATACAAATGCTGTTAAAAGAACCAAAATAAAAAAGAAAAGTTCTATATACAATTAAATTGATATTAGCTTTCCAATATTAAACAGGAACCACAAAATTACAAGGTCTTACTACTGACCATGTTGAAACTCTGCCCAAATACTTGATTGATTTAAAAGTACGGAGTTGATATTATATCATGTGTCTCCCTCCTAAGCTTATAAATAAGGGGTTCTGTTTATGAAAAGCTATATATAGTCAAGCCATCAGAAAAGTCATCACAACACACTTTTATGAATGTTGAAACGCTTTTTAATTTCTCCATTAATGAGTTATAAAAATATCAAGAATCCGATAAGGATAAAGGACTTAGATAACCTGCGCAATAAGCTATTACAATCTACTTATATTTCTTCATTATTCATTTATTTGTTTTTTAAGTCCAAAATAATATTTTGAAAAAAGTTATCCGTACTTATAAATATGGCTCCTCGTAATAGTTTTTCATTTCAATAGTCAAATAAAAGAAAATTAGAAACTGTTTCTTTTTCAACTAATAATAAAATAGTATTTATCTTTTTCTTTTTACAATAAGAATTCAAACTCTTAATTTTTTTTCTGTTCATTCATTTTTTTATTAACTGTTATCATTTATCTCATAAATTTAAACAGATATAAAAAGACATGTGAATAATTATAGGTGGAAACTCAGGTGAAGTCGACTTCACGTGAAGTTGATACCTAAGAGCCGTTGGATAAAAATTTAGTCAAAACAGTCAAAACAGTCAAATCATCTAACGGCTCTCAGGTATCAACTTCACGTGAAGTCGACTTCACCTGAGTTTTCACCATAATTATATTTCTAACACGTCTCTTATTTTTTCAGTAAAAAAAATTTAATATATAATACTCTTTCTAAAAACTTGAACTAATAAAAAAAAAATCACAGAGACGATGATATGTCTAGTTGTTTAAGAAAAGTTTGTTCTTATTAAAAATCATAATAAAAATTAAACTTCAAATTATTCAAATTCATTTATTACTAACCGGATGACCATCTTTTACATCAAAACGTAAGTAATCAAGTAAACATATGTATTAATGTATGCAATGCAATTCCGTGGAGTTAAAGATTGCAAATTGGCATGCAAGTGTGATGAAATAAATTGTAAAAGTCTTATTTGATTGACGGATGAAAGAGAATTATTGGTTGGAATTGGAATCAAATGGGAGCAGAAAGTGTATATGAATTGTTAATCAACTTTTCCCACATTGAATATAAATCTATAACGACGACGACCCTTCTGGAAAATTTCTATGGCTTGGTCCTCTTTTGACTATGATCACACCACACGCGTATACATGTTTCTATATAAACACAATGAACAACACATTTTCTCATTATATATCGTGTTCGTGTTTTCATTTATTCTTCCATTTCCAAACAGCAATTTAATTTCATGGCGCCAGATGCATTGACAGAAGATCAAGTTGCTGAATTCCGAGAAGCTTTTAGCTTCATTGACAAGGACCATGACGGTGTGTATATTTTTCTTTTTTATCCCAAACTCTTTTAATTTCTTGAATTAAAGAGTTTCGTTTGTTTTTCTTGTTTGGGCGAGGAAAGATCTTTTTTCAAGTTATCTTTTTTTAAAAGATTTTATGAAAAAAGTAAAAGTAATTTTATGTTTAGGTATCTCATGTAAAAAAAATGTTTTTATTTATTAATTATGTTTGGTATAACAATATAAAAGTACTTTTTTGTTTATTCATTACATGAAAAACATCTTTTTTTAAGAAAAAAAGATCTTTTAAAAAAATATGTAAATTACAGCTTTCCAAAAAAGATGTTTTTTTTTTTATTTTTCTAGTGCTTTTACTTTTACTACTAAAAATTTGTCAAACATACTAAAAAATAAAAAAAAAATTTATTAAAAAAATATCTTTTTTTATCAAAATAATAACGTACAAACAAGCACTAAACTAATTTGAATGAAAGTGTATGTATATAGGATTTATTAGCGTGGATGAATTGGCAACCATTATTAAATCATTGGAAGGTAATGCAACAAAAGAAGAAATCCAACATATGATTAGTGAAGTTGATATTGATGGGAGTGGGAGCATAGATTTTGAAGAGTTCATCAATATCATGGCTACAAAAATGAAGGTACTTAGCTTCTTCTACCTTGCTTAACATGCCTAATCTCTCTTTCAATTTGGAAACTTAATTTTTGATGGATTTGGCAGGAAAATTTGGCTGAGGAGCTAAAAGAAGCATTCAAAGTATTTGATAGAGATCAAGATGGATACATATCAGCCACTGAGGTAAAACATACATCAATTTTGCGCTGTTTTCAGTTGTTTTCTATGAAGCACAAACACATTTCACTGAGTTCTGTCTCTGCGTATCGGATATATTTCAGATACACATGTTTATTGTATTTAACGGTGTCTTATTAAAAAAATAAAAAAAATTTCTCTAGATACGTTTGAACACATCTAAATATTATCACATGTCAGGGTATTTAATTTTATTCTTAACATGTATTTTTAAAATAAATTTAGAAATAGTATATATTATTATTTATTAAAATAAAAAATATTTTAAATACTTTTTATAATTAAAATATGACATTAAAAATAATTAAAAAATTATTTATATTTTAATATTAAAAAATATAAATATATTATTATAATTTATCTAAAAAATATTTTATATTTTATATATATTTGTCTTCGTATTATATAATATTTTAAAATTTCGTGTTGTGCTAGTATCCGTGTCAGTACATTATAGGTGGTATTGTTTCTTTGAATCTTTAGAGAAAAAAAGATAGTTATATGGGATTAGTTCAAAATGTTAAAGCTATTTTTACACTTTTTTTTTATTATTAAAAAATAATATGTGATAACCTAAATTAGTGGAAAACGGATACTATGATAACAAAGTGGAGATTATCATGGATCACTGAGAAACTAGTTTTGATGCTTTACAGCTGAGACAAGTAATGATGAATATGGGAGAGAGGTTGACAGATGAAGAGGCTGAACAAATGATTAGAGAGGCAGATTTGGATGGAGATGGTCAAGTTAGCTATGAAGAATTTGCAAGTGTCATGATGCTTCATTGATCATCTCATTTATCACATAAATATAGAGATAGGAAAACATAAACATAGATATATAGTAGGAGAAATAATGTATTTTTAAATAGCAAATTTTGTATTTTCTATTATGAGAAAAATGTAAAAGTTGAAGAGAAAATTTGAAAAAAAGAAATGAGCATAGTACAATTATTGTATAGATATTTCTCCTATGTTGATAAATGTAGTACCATTTAAGAAGTTAAGAGTTTTCGTTAAGCTTTTCAATAATATAAAATTTCACACGTATTTAAGAAATGGATTACGCGTTATTAATAATTCAGATTATTACATGTCAAATAATAATAAACAGAGTTTTGTACAACAATTATCCCCCAAATAAACTTCAAAAACAATCTAAACCTTTTTTTTTCTTTTTCAAGTATTATTGTCACATATAAACAGAATAAAAATATTACGATATATACAGATCATATATGTGAATATCTAGATTAAAAAAAAATATATTTCAATATTTTCTCAAAATTAAAAGATAAATTATTTTGAGTGACATATTATTGCATAAAAATTTGAAATTTAGATATCAATTATATGCTGATGAGGATATATGTTTAATCAGAAGTTGACACAGTCGTTGAACAAATGTACACCTCTTAGAGTTATTTAATTTATTTTTCTGACTAACTTATGTGAAGGGACTTTTGTGGATATTGATAATAGTATCTCTTCAAGTGAAATAGCCAGAACGAATATTAAAAGGTTGATAGTTAACTTAATATATGATCTGATAGTAGTTAAGAGGAATTAAATGCTGAAGATTTTAATAATGTGATGTTACAAGTAAATTTTGAAAGGTTAATAGTTAACTTAATATATGATCTAATAGTAGTTAAGAGGGATCAAATGCTGAAGATTCTAATAATGTGATGTTACAAGTAAATTTTAAAGTCGTGAGAATTTTACGATCAGAAACTTAATAATGAATCCCTATTAAATTAATCCTAATGGTGAAGGTATAGAGACTGAATCTATGAAAATTTTTTATGAGGAGAAGGAGGAGATTAACTACTTTACAAACGCACAACTTATGCTGACACAGCTTGTTATTTCTGACCGTACAATAATAAATAGAATAAAAAAGGACATGAATACCTCTTAAATGATCTACATGATGGATCATCTGGTGTACTGCATCAGATACTCCTTTGGCAGCTCTACCTCCAATTGCCTATATATCGTATCTCAAAACCATAAAAGGTTAACAATCCACTTGTTTTTGTGTCTGTTTGTCATTGAGTTTGGTATAGATCCTAACAGAAAAGTTCTCAATAGAATGTTTCTCGTAGAACTTCTTTCATAAACTGATGCAGCTGCTCACAGAATCTCCATCAATATTCAGTCCTAGCTGATATGCCACGTCTTATAGGATATGGTAATCTCCCTACAAGACAGGTGAAAAATATGGGATTTAAGACATAATTTCTCGATTAAAGCGAAAACTAATGCCAAGTTATGGTCCCATTCAATCATATCATATAGGTTACATTCTCAAATATCTAGCATGTCTGGAGTGTGTCATGATCTCTTTGTTTAGCTGCACTAATAATTTCTTCTCGTCTATAAGACCTGAGCACCATAACAAAAAAGTCATAATTAAAATTGAGGCTCCAACTAATAATACAAATTTTAAACACATAAAAAACATAATTAGATGTTATACCAGTTGTCAAAGTATATTAACAATATGGTCAATCCAATCTAATTTATATGAGATCTATTCATAACCTAACAAATTGTGTACCAATAAACTATACTAAAATAAAATAAATTAAAATAAAATTAAATAAACTTTAATAAAATAATTTAAAATAAACTAATTTTTTATTAATCATAACAAAAATTAAAGTAAACTATTTTTTTTCAATTGGAGTAACATAAGTTTCATCAGAAAATAGAATAAAACTGTTTTGAGACTTTCCTAAAATCGGATGGTTGGACTTGAATGAGAAGCTTAAATATTGGGAAAGGAGATGGTTTTCGACTTGGTTTGCTTTTAAAAACTGCCGTCCGAGTTGTGAGTATTTGACAGAATGGGGGGTGGTACCTGCAAAGACACTCTGATGCCTAAGTTAGCAAGGGGATAAGCAGGTTTAGAGAGTATTGAAACTTTGGTTTACTTGAGTGTGTCAGTATATTTATAGGTGATGATCCAATAACCAACGTTGGAATCGTTCCACTTCTGAAGGTGGATAACCATCCCTAGGGTTGTTGAGATATCTCTTCTAGAAGTGGATGAGAGATTTTATGGGGCAGTTACTTATTTGAATAAGTGTTATCTGTCAGTTTATGTCGAACCCGACTTCTTTGAGAAGGTCGGGTGAATAGTAAAGACCAACCTTTAGATTAGACCTTTTTATCAATAATTGCTTATTTGTTTTTCTAAATTATTGTTGTATATGTTTAATTGTTTATATCTTAAATTGTTTTCAACCAAATGTACAAGTTTAAATAAAAAATATTTAGACAACAGACATTATTGAACTCAAAATCTATACAAAAATGTCAATTAAAACTACATTATTAAAGTTTATCCTCTTATTTTGCATTATTTTTAGTTTCATAATCACTAATTCCTTCTTTTAAATATGTTCTTTTCTTTCCTTCAAATTTATATTATGCTCTCTTTGCTTGTAGTACTTGATATATTATTCTAAAATAGACGTAAATTACTAGCACTTTATTTCTTTTTTTAACAATGTCTAAACAATCAACATATTCATAGATTTAGAATTGGCAGGACTCTAAGCTTTCTCTCTAAATTGTAAACAGTTATTACTTCATGCTTGACACCTTTTTCTGTACAAGTTCAACCATTCATGATATCATTATAGTCATATTTAATTATTTAAATTTCATACACTATCTAGAATAACCATGTGAGTACTAGCGATAATAAACATCTTTCCAAAAGCTTAAACTGATTTTGGGGTTCACTAAGGATTGAACTCTTGACCTTTCAGATCTAGCACTTTAATACCATGTCATGATACCACTCATTCCAAAAGCTTCAACTGATGGAAAAATGTAACACTAATGATTATATCTCTAATACTCCTTAAACCTCCATTGTACACATTATATAAATATTCTATTGGCTTCTCATACTTTCTCAATTTTTTAATAACAACATAACATATTACATATTACTCATGATTCCTAAACTAGCAACTTTTGTTATTTTTATAATTACCGATACTTTTTTTGAACTTGCTATTCCTTCCTTCCTATCTACTTTTAACTTATACTCAGTTTGCTCAAAATACTTAATATAATTTTCTGAACACCATAAGTGCATATTATTTTTTTGGACAATAACTAACTTAAACAATACTTAAGCTAAACCATGATGTCGGACTATTAGTTACATCATTGTAATAATATTTTCAAGCTCAATATATGTATACAACCTTGCGATGTACCCTTTTTTTTTGTTCTCACGATATCTTCTAATTCGATAAACTAAGAATTAATTCGTCGCGAATCGAAATCTTATTTTAAATTTTTCGTTGTCTAATAAATTTTTGGATACACAAGATGGAATTCTAACCGAGCTAACCACGGACCCTTTTTTTGTCTTGGGCTAAGCCCAGAAACCCTACCCGAACCCCGACCCACCCAACCCAAGATCCTAAACTAATTCTTCTCCACTTCAACGCCACTGCAAGTTGCTGTAAGATGCTCCCATTGTTATTGATATCTCCCCTTGTTGCAACGAACATATTACAAGCTCCTTCTTCCATTTAATTAATGATTTGGATCAAGCATAAGTGCAATCGGGTCAAGTCCAAATAGGTTTCTCTGTTGGCGTCTCCTCCGCACGAAGGTTCGCCACAAAGGAAGGAGGAGAAGCACACAAGGCCGCAGCCATGGTTCACCGGCGATCTTCTTGTTGTCCATTCTATCAACCTCTGATCTCCTCCGAAATTCTGAATTCCATTTGGACATTGCATTGGGCCTGTAAATTCTTCCTTTTGACACTTGCAGCTTCCCTTTCATCTCTCTTGATGATTCTTGCTAACTCCTTTGGAGGTCTCACATACCATTATCGCCCCAAAACTCTCAAAGAAGCCATTTCTGTCACTTTATGTGCCAATTCATTACCCTTCTTTGGGGTCCAGGTTAGACCAACTTCTGACTGGTTATTTATCAGTTCGAATATGTCCTTTAACACTGCATCAATCTCCCAAAACTTGTTTCTTGATTTAATTGTTTGGACTAGTACTAAACTATCTGTCTCAATTAAACATCTCCCTAATTGCAGATTTTTAGAAAGAATCACGGCGTCCCTCATGGCATGAGCTTCAGCAGCTAATGGAGATATTGTTTTGAAGTTCATTGTAGATCCATATAGAACTTTACTATCACAGTTCCTTATCACTGCTGCCGATGCTGCTTGACCAGTTTCTTTATCAAAAGCTGCATCAATGCTAATCTTCATCCAACCATCTGGCAGTGGCCTCCAGGTAATTTGTTTCCTGTGTCTGTTATTTGCTACTTCTTTTACTTTTTCTTTCTGCTCTGTTGATTGCCTGAATTCTGCTTCTTTGCTGGTTGTCGTAATAATTGTTGTCTTTGGGCTGAGCTGTTTATGTTGAAATATAAAAGAGTTCCTAGCTTTTCAAATAGACAACTTATGAAAGCCAAGCTGTTGATCCTACTCTGTATTCCATACCCATCATCAGCCTTCAATCTATTGACTATTGCTAGTAACCACTTCGTGAAAGATGTGACATTATTAGGGGTGGGAGAACATTGAATCTGGGATCCAAACCACACTGCTCTAGTCCATGGGCATAATAATAGTGCATATTCCACTGTCTCTTCTGCCTCTTGACAAATGCTACAGGTAGAATTTTTGACAATTTTCCTTATAAATAGATTATAGTTCATAGCCAAAATATTATGACAAGCCTTCCAAAGGAATATTTTCAATTTTTGGGGAATATGCATTCCCAAATCGTCTCCATAACTTCTTCAGATCTGTACTTGATGATGCCTGATTTCGAGCTTGAGTTATCTTCTCTGCCCTTGCTAGATGATACCCCGTTTTCACCGTATATTCTCCGTTTGTCTTATATGGCTAGATCAGACTATCTTGCTTATTTATTAGGTTTATTGGTGTCTTCATGATTCTCTCACCAACCTGATTCGGAAAGATGCTCTGAATTTTTCTCACATTCCAGCCTTCTCCCTCTAACAGGAGTTCCTTCACCTTTATGTTTCTTTCTCCAATTGGGAGTTCTAATCTCCCACTTCCTTCTATCCAATTCTCGGCCCATACATTCACCTCTGATCCATCACCAATGCTCCAGCAACCTTTCCTTCTCAAAAAGTCTCTCCCTTCCAAAATACTGTTCCAAACCCACGAAGCCTCCTTACTCCTCTTAGCTTCCCAAAAATTGCCATTCGAAAAATAAAGAGCTTTGAGAATTTTTACCCAAGTTGCATCCGGATTATTGATAATTCTCCAAGCTTGCTTAGCCAAATAAGCTAAATTATGTACCTCCAAGTCCTTGAAGCCTAATCCTCCATCAAATTTTTCTGTCGTTATTTTTTTCCAACTTTTCCAATGTATACCCCCTTCCTTTTCCTTGATTTGACCACCAAAACCTAGCGATTTTTGCACTCAGTCGATTACAAAAATTCTTAGGAAACTTTACTATGCTCATAGCATATGACGGTATTGCCTGTATAACTGCCTTAATTAGCACATCTTTTCCTGCCTGATTCAAAAGGTTTTCTTTCCAGCCCTTAATTTTGTTATCTATTCTCTCCTCTATCCATGCTAAAGCTTGGTTTTTAGATCTTCCCCATTTTGCTGGTAAGCCAAGGTATTTTTCCGAATTTTCCCAAGTTGAAATTCCCAAAATTTCTTTTATATTTACCCTTGTCTGGATTGGGATAGCATTGCCAAAAGAAATTTCCGACTTCTAAAGATTTATCTTCTGGTCCGAGACTTCTGTATAACAATTAAGGATTTGAATAATCTGATATACCTCCTCTTCATTAGCCTCTGCAAAAATAATACAGTCATCTGCAAAAAGTAAATGCGTTAATAAAGGAGCATTAGAAGCTAATTTTATTCTTGAGATAATATTCTGGTTCTGGGCCTCATTCATCAAAAACACTTATGCAACAATGATAAACAGATATGGAGATAAAGGATCTCCCAGTCTTAAACCTCTTTGTGGAACTATCTTTTTTGATAACTTTCCATTAATTTTAATCCTATAGTTTGCACTCCTCACACAACTCATTACCAACTTAATTCATTTCACTTCAAAACCAAAAGCTTTGAGCACCTCTTCCAAAAAGCTCCATTCGAGTCTATCGTAAGTCTTATTCATATCTAGTTTAATGGCTAGCATATTGACAGCATTTTTTCCTTTTCTATCTATTTTATGAAAAGCCTCTTGTACTATAATAATATTATCCTGAATAAGTCTTCCCCCTACAAAAGTACTTTGTATCGGAGATACAATATTTCCTAAAAAATATCTCAATATTAACACTAAAATCCTGGATATAATTTTATAAATAAAGTTACAACAACTAATATGTCTAAGATGATTTAGGTTTTCTGGATTCTTAATTTTAGGGATTAAAACTAGGGTGGTTTCACGAATATCATCCGGCATAACTCCATCAACAAAAAAATTTCTCACCACTTCACAAACATCCCTCTTAATAATATTCCAATGCTTTTGATAAAACCTACCATTGAGGCCATCCGGACCTGGTGCTTTCATACCACCCATACTGAAAACAGCTTTCTTAATCTCTTCATCACTTATATCCTCCATAAGGTATTTATTCATCTCATCTGTTACTTTTTTAGGAATTTTCTTGATGCACTCTTCCATATTCACCTTATCAGAGGCTTTGAATAATCTTGAAAAGTAATCTTCTACTAAACTCAAAATCTCAGTTTTTCCTTGAATCCATTGCCCTTCATCATTCTTAATTCTGTCAATTCTATTCCTATCTCTTATTTGAATAGTTGTGGCGTGAAAGAAAGATGTGTTTTTGTCGCCCCACTTAAGCCATTTAAGTATAGATCTTACGCCCCAATATTTCTCTTCTTGCATCCACAGTTTACTAATCTAATCCCTAATCTGTGTTATGCTATGTTGCTGATCTTCTGTGAACTCGGAGTTTTGTAACTCCTTTAGCCTTTCCTTTAACAACTATTTTCAAATCAGCCCTCGCAAAGGTTTTCCTACTCCATCTTTTTAAATCCTCTTTACAATGCTTAATTTTTTGAGTAAAACTATTCCAGTTATATCTATGCGCACTTATCCTATTCCATCCTTTTTGAATAACTTCTTTACATTTCTCGTGGTCGTCCCAAAACGCTTCATATCTAAAACACTTGTTTACTTTTTTAACCGGATTAAGGTTAAGTACTAAAGAGCAGTGGTCAGAGCTAATAGTTGGGAGGGCTTATAAAATGACGTGTTGAAACATTTTCCTCCATCTCCAATTGACCGGCGCTTTATCCAATCTTTCCCTAATTATAAAACCACCTCTAGAATTACTAAACCATGTGAATTTATTCCCCTTTAGATCAAGGTCCATTACACGGTTAGTGTTAACAAAATTTTTAAACTCTTCCACCTGATCCTTAGGTTTAGGGTTCATGTTCGAATAAATAAATGGGCCGTGTGCGAGTCTTAGAAGAATAATAAAAAAAAAAAGAAGTATCGAAGAAGAAGCCCAAACCGTGTGGTAAATGCTAAACACTTTCCCTGTTTCCACACTAAACAGCACAATACAACTTTTCTTCCAAATTCATATTCTCTATCTTCTATTATTTTTTTCTGCCCGTTGTTTCAAAATTTCCCAATTTTGTCTCTGAAAAAACCCTAGGTAATCCCATTTTGGAAGCGCTGAATCGAATCAATCATCATGGGGAACACGGAGAAGCTGATGAACCAGGTCATGGAACTCAAATTCACCTCGAAATCGCTACAGCGCCAGGCGCGAAAGTGCGAGAAGGAAGAGAAATCGGAGAAGCTCAAGGTCAAGAAGGCCATCGAGAAAGGAAACATGGACGGCGCTCGAATCTACGCGGAGAACGCCATCCGCAAGCGCACCGAACAGATGAACTACCTCCGCCTTGCATCGCGCCTAGACGCCGTCGTCGCTCGCCTCGACACGCAGGCCAAGATGTCCACCATAAGCAAGTCCATGGGGAACATCGTCAAGTCCCTCGAGTCATCGCTCAACACCGGAAACCTTCAGAAGATGTCGGAGACGATGGATCAGTTCGAGAAGCAGTTCGTCAACATGGAGGTCCAGGCTGAGTTCATGGAAAGCTCCATGGCTGGATCCACGTCGCTTTCCACGCCGGAGGGAGAGGTCAACAGTCTCATGCAACAGGTCGCCGACGATTACGGCCTTGAGGTCTCCGTCGGACTCCCTCAGCCGGCAGCGCACGCCGTGCCGGCCAAGGAGACCGAGAAGGTCGACGAGGACGACCTCTCCAGGCGCCTTGCCGAGCTCAAGGCTAGAGGTTAACTTATGATTTTTTGAAGAACGGTTGGAAGAATCGTTTTGTGAATGCAGTGTTACATAAGCTATATTGTTGATTATCGTTACTATTACTAGAACTAAATAATGTTGATGATCATGATTGTTGGTACTGAACGTTGTTGAGAATGAACGAGAGGAGTGGTTTGTGTATATTTTTCTGAATTTTGTTCCTAAAATCTTATTGCTGTTTTATTATGCGGACTTAGCTTTTATGTTCAAAATTTGCTTGATTGATATGCCCGATAGGCATGTTGATGATATAATGCTCGTATTAGTTTTTGTTGCAATAGCATTTATGAAAGTTGTTTCTCATTGATGATATAAAAATGGAAATCTGTTAAAAGAGAAAATGCAATGATAGGGAGTTGACGAATTCGGCTGCTGGAAGTTGATGTTGGATGAAGAACCACCACACTTATTGTTGTTGTTATTCTCCCATCTTGGTTTCTTGGATCTTGGTAGAGGATTCTCTTCGACAACAATCACGGATGTATTAATAGAATGGTTGTAGCAATCTTGGCATGAATATTTAACACAACCATATTTTGACTTTTTTACATATGCATTATATAAAAGACAGTAACTTCAACAGCAGAGCCACAAACATTCTTGAGATTGAGAAGATGGCAAACTGGAGAATAATGACCACACAAACATTGTAACTGATATGAAAAATATCAACAACACATATAATTATTTAGAAGAAAAAAGAAGGATCAAAACAAACACTTGGATATCTTTTTCATGCTCTTTGAGGATCTTTGCAGCACTGAGAAGCATAGCAACATGAGCATCATGACCGCATGCATGCATCTTCCCTTGCACTTTAGTCGTGTGCTCCCATTCCACCAGTTCCTAAGGTACACATATCCCAAACATAAAAAAACAACGAATATAATTGGAAAAGACGACGACTTGATTTTGACTAAAACTTGAAGACGTTTTTGGCCCAAAAAAGGAAGGACAAACCCGGATAAAATTCATAATCCTCTTTTTTTTTTCCCCCCAAAAAAAGGAAAAATTGTTGACGTCAAAACCATTCAACAAACACATGGTGAGCAAAGATATGAGAGAGAGACTAAGAGATGAAAGCTACTAGTCTAGTTGAGAACCTGCATAGGGAGAGCAACCATGTCGGCTATAATTACAACAAAAAGAGGCTTTTTTGTTCCTATGAAGGCAATAATACTTGTTAACGCAACTTGTAAAAAATGGTGGATCACAAGGTTGTAAGCCCCGTTCTGTTGGTCGCAGCACTTAGATGACCTACGCGGATCACTGTAAGTTTGGCCAGGTGCTTCGGCGACAAATTGATGGCTCCACACTTGTCTCAGCCAATCTGCCAGCGCGAAGGTTACTCGTTGCCGAGCCTGCATCTCTGCAGAAATTGGCCCGGGGACTTTCCTGAGCCATGCACATTGCTATGGCCCAACCACGTTAACCTGTGATCCAGTTACACTTACCCAGAGGATTCGAAATATATAACTATGATAAATCTCTGATCGTTTCCCGATGTGGGACTGACTAACTAAACCCTTTGATATCATCAAACACCACATAGAATTTCAAATTCCCAGTGGAGGAGTGGAAAAAGGAATAAAATATATTAGGAGAGGCCTTTTGTGTTTAAGTTCAACTTACTTACCATTAACAAATTCTGCTTCTCGAACTGATCCATTGTTAATGCCACACACACACAGACATTGTTCACCAAACCCTGAATTTAAGTTTATCTGCATTCATAATTTGAGTTCCTATTTTTTCACCTCTTATCCCCAAATCCAAAACCATCCGAACCCTAAACCTCTCAATGCCAACAGCAGCGGCAAGGGATTCACCTTCAGCCAACAATCTCGACGACTACTCGGCTTCCTCAACAGTCATCACCTTCGACCGCCCCATCCCGTTGCTCCGAGGCCCGTTACCCGCGGGCCCATCGGACCACCCGTCGTTGGGCCCGAACGTCTTGGCTTTCCGCGACGCGCGTGCCTGGGCCTCCGCGTACAGATCCTGCGAGCTCAAGATTGTTCAGCAGTGCGAGGAAGGGGCGAGGATCGGGTGCGCCATCAGTTCCTCCAGCCGGTGCAAGCCTCCATGGTGGAAGGCTCTGCTTGGTTCCAAACCCTCCGATTTGAAGGAGCGAGAGCTCTGCGAGGAGCGTGAGATGGCGAATTGCTTCGCTGAAGCTAAGGAGAAGTGTGTTGAGTTTGCAAAAGACAAGTGCTTGGTTCCTTTCAGGGACGCGCGGATTAGGGTCAAGGAAAGGGGTTTTGATTCGAAGCGAGCTGGGAGATTGATTCACTGGGCGTCATTGCCGGAGAGGACGTTTCGGGTGATCAGTGCACTGGGTTTTGATGCTGAATTGGGAGTGACAAATCGCAGGGCTGGTGAGTTGGCGAGATATGATGATTGTGTGAAGTGTATTTTGGGTGAGCAGGAACAAAGTGTTGAAAACTGAAACTTGGATTTTGAAAGAGGAAGCACATCCAGCATGGTTTTGTCAAATGCATGTTTTGTAATATTGTTTAATGCAGGAGGTAGCATTTCCAACCCTTGACTTTGATCCTATTTATTGGATTAAGATATCCCGGTTGCCTTTGAGATGTGTTTTCATGCTAGTATATGTATGTCGATATGCGTGTTTGTGGTGTAAGCACAATGGAGAATGGGAGATGTAGGAATCCTTAGAATCTAAGATCTCCACTGTCATGGTTATTCTATTTATATGTTTACATTGGGCATCATTTACTTGAAATGTCTAGCATGAACCGTGAAATTCCAGGAATAATTGTCAAATCTGGTGTTCTTTAAAAGAACTCTAGGAAAATGGAGAAAAAATTACTGAAAAGTTGGAAAACTCCACAATATTTACAACTCATTTACAAAAGAAAACAAAATCTACAAAGAATCTTTCTATCATAAAATATTTGAAAGATATGTGAAAAGAGAGGTGAGTCCTCACTCAATTATAAGGATGTGAGAGTGAGAGGAAGCATTTTAGTGATGAAGTATAGGCTATTAATTTGTTATTCTTGTTGTTATAGCAGTGCACTATGAGCACCCTTTGTTCATTTATTTGCATTAAATCAATCTCATGCAATGAGTGGTATTATCTTTCACAGTCCTAGACACTATTTTGTGGTTTCCATTTACATAGAAAGAAATCGTATTCAGCAACTTTTTGACAAATGCCTTTCACCATTCCTAGCATTCATATGCATGAAATATCAAAATTCAAATGTATTGGAGTAGAGTATTTTTTTATGCCTTGCTTAGGCAGTTAACATAACGCTGTTCTGAGTACAACTTTTGAGTTTTATTGTCTGACTAGATTGTAGAAGATCTTAAGAAGCACTTGGATTTGTAGTAACTTATTCCTTCGTTGGCTTGTGCAGAAGTTCAGGTTGTTGCCATCTCGCAAAGCTTGATCAAGTATTCAGGTTTTACACTCTTATTTTAAAACTGTTTTGGAATTTTCTTTGATGGTTAATACACAAACATGTTTTATGGTCATGGAGTCATGACCAGAAAATGCACTTTAGTCCTATCTATTGTTAACTGTATAAGGTTTTGTAGATGTCACCTGTTCAGTTAGAAGCTAGCCTTTGAATTCTGGAGTCTACATCAATTTAATCTGATAACTAAATCCACTAGGTTTTTCCCTTTTACCATACCATTCTTTTTTTAATGTTCAGCTAGCTTTTTACTATGAGTTCTACGGTTCAACCACAATATATTTCCCCTTTATTTTATTTTATTTTATTTTATTTTTCTCGTTGTTTTGCATGTTTGGGTTCTGATGTTGAAGGATTATGAAGAGTATGTTCAATCTAAATAGTTGGATTAACTCGTTGAGTCAAAATTATTGGTACCGTCTCTAGTTTGCTTCTGCTTGTATGATGATTATCTATACCTATTATCTAGAGGATTGAGGGTGTTTGTGTTTATTAACTTTGTTTGGTCTCTCTCACAATTTTATTTTGTACTATAATTCTGAAGTGGTTGTCGAACTTGATCCCTTCAAGTTACACTCCTTACGGATTCTTTAACCATTGAGCTATAATTCTTTTTGTGTTTGTCGTATGATATAAAAAATTCAAAGCGGTCCAATAAGTGGTGCCTATTGGACGCTAGTGGTTTTAATGGAGATGTTAAAATATGTTTCCTCTAAGCTACTTTGGAATAGCTCAAATGTTTAGAGACAAGTGGGTTGAAGTCTCAGGTTTATCATGTAAGTATATCAATAAAATGCTCTGGGGTAGAATGTTGGTTGAAAATGTGGTGGTGCCTTAGTTCTCTTTTTTTTTTTTTTTTTTTTTAATTGGGACAGGGTGGTACCTTCTGTTTGTTCTGCTTGTTATGGCCAAATCTTTGCTGACTTAATTCAACCGATGCAGTCCAGAGTGAAATTTAAACTTCTGTTCTATGTCATACCCTCATACACCAATTGTGAGTGCCACACATTGTAGATCGAGGCCTGTTTTGTTGACCTATTCTATCTTAAAGTACATATTTTTGTTTGTTCCTCCTTGCCTTGCTTCAAATGGGGCTATATCAACTGTTACCTTCTAATCTTATCTATTTGTGTTTGATGTGTTTGTGTTTGCTCATGGAAACATCAAAAAAGGAGGAAGTAACTCCCCTTGAACCTTTGCTCTCACACAGAAGTAGCTCCCTAACATATTATTTTATATTTAGCTAAGATTTTCCTGTGTTTTGCTTGTTGCTACACTTTTGTTGATATTATGTGAATTTGTTTATTGGTGCTAGAAAAAGAGGGGCATTTGGCAAGCAATTTCTCCATAATTAATCTTACGGTGGTTGTTAGAGGATGGAGAAATGAAATACTTTAGGGGTTTTAGACTCACTTTTCCCTTTAAAGACAAAGTTCAATTCAACATGGTAGTCTATAAGTTATTTAAATGTGTATAATATCTTATTTTTGTTTATTCCTTCATTACTCGTTTATTGAATCTTCCTAAAGAACGAAGAAAAATACGCATTTCTCCCCAAAATTCTTTACTTTTCTTGCCAACTTCCAAACATTTGTCCATTGGTGTGAGAGAGAAATTAAGTTGAGATTTAAGTGTGTGGTTAGTAGGAGTACTAGGTGGGAAACATAGAGCCATGGAAAATTTCTGAAGTTGATTCTCGGTGGATAATGGAGACAATGAGATGATTGTAAAATTTTAAGACAAAATGGCCAGAAACAACAATGTTCATTTTGCTTATACTTCAAATGCCCTATATAGAGGATTGATTAGAAAAAAATATTTCTTTTGTGCTAGTAGTTAGTATTTTTATGCAAATTTCTATAAATTTAATTGCGCTACTTCCTGGGCGACTCAGTTGCTGAAATTAACGGTTTATGATGTGCCCTACAATTATTAAAACAAAGACTTGGTCATTGTGGAAAGGGTTGCCTACTTGCCTTCACATCTTTTTCTTTTATTTTTAATGAACGAATTGCCTTCACATCTTTCAGGGCTGTCGACTTGGAAGGTGCTGCGAAGTTTCAGTGATGGCCCTCCAGGAATTTATAATGCTTTTAGGGCCCAGTTGAGTTCACTTCTCCATTCTAATTCAAAAGAATGTTATTTCACACTACTTAAAAGTAGGGGTGTTCAATTCAAATTAAACCGCTCATCTAATCCAATCTAAATCGAAAACCGATTAAAACCGTACTAATTCGGATTTGATTGGATTCTATTTTTTACAAACCGTTGGATCGGATCGAATTTCGGATCTACTTTTCATAACTGATCCAATCTAATCCAAACTGCACAATGTGTTATAATATTATTATTTTATTATTATATTTACAATTATATTTATAACATGTTCAATTGTTTATACATTTTTATATTATTCATATATTATTATTATTTAATAAATATTTTATGTTCAAAATATTATTTATTTATTTATTTATTTTAACTAACCTATAATTTTATTTCTATTGTTATGTTATCGTTGGCTTTTTAATATATTGTTGAGACTTGTTATGTCATTGTTGATTACTTAAAATTTGATGTTGAGACTTGTTATATGTATTTAATTTTTTTTAATTTATAAAACCGCAAATCCAATCCAATCCAAACCGCTTGAAATTAGATCGGATCAGATTGAATTTTTTTTTAAAAGCATCCAATTCAAACCGCACCGCAAATAAAATTAGTGTTCGGATCGGATGAGTTTTTTACTCAAAACCGATCTAAACCGCACTGCGAACACCCTACTTAAAAGGCCATTTTGATAAAATTTTGACACTCAAAAATTACAATATTTATATTTAGTAAATTTTAATAAGTATATGATTGTTTTTTAATTTACTGAACATAGAGTGAGGTGTTTGTGTGTTTTTTAAAAGTATAAATATCTTTTTAAAAGAATTTTATCAAATCGAACCTAAGGGATGAATTATTTAAATTAATAATCATTTTATCACACTTAAATTTTATTGTGATTCATATTTTAGTACTAAAATTCTCATAATTGTTTACTCTTAAAACTTATAGGGTCCAAAATCCAAATAGATGGAAACTCAGGTGCAGTTGACTTCATGTTAAGTCGATTTCATGTGAAGTTAATAGCTGAAAACCGTTAGATGATTTGACTGATTTGACTAAATTTTCATCAAATGACTCTCAGCTATCAACTTCACGTTAAGTCGACTGCACCTGAATTTTTACCGTCCAAATATCATATTTCCCAAAATTACCGGAAAGTTTCATTTGATAGGTATGGGTCAACATATGAAAAGTCAACACTGTTACGACTGACGAAGTTACTAGGTAGTTTCCAATGTTAATGACGAGAAAGAAATAGAAGCACGATTCATGGGGCGTGATTGACCACTAACACCTTTTCCATTGGCGTTATCAACGTACGTATGAAACCTGCTCCCTCTCTTGTTCGTCACAGTTGGAAAGTACGAAGAAAATATAAACCTAACCATACCATACCCTGTGACACTGAATAAGTTTAGAAGCAAATTGGAAGGAGGAAAACCACAAGGTTGGTCTACACTCTAAAATCTAAATATAAATAATGTGTTGGTAACTTGTCAAGATTTGGCGTGTGGTCTGCACAAACATTTATAGATTCTGAGTAATGGATTAAAATTAAACATATAACCGCATGCATAGTTATCAAATCCGGACTGGACAGTTTGACCGAAAAACTGATGAACCAGATCCTTAATCGGTCTGGGTTAAATGTCTAACTGTTTTCGCATTAACCCGTAAAAAACCGGTCTATCCGCACTAGAGGTGTGTATGGGCCGGGTGAAACCGGGTTTGATGTGACCCAGACCCGACCCGAAATATATACCGGGTTTATTTGTTAGATCCAAACCCGACCCTAGACCCGATGAAACCTATACACTTTTGGGCCACGATTATACCGGGTGAAAATCGGGCCGTTAACATTATATTACCTTGATACCTTCTTGTAAGTTAGCATGTAAAAATATCCAAATTTCCAAGACTCCAACCATTATTTGACATGGTAAAATTCACTTAGAAAAATATAATAAGAAGTAACTCTTCTCTAAAATTAAAGTATAACCATAATCAATACTAATATTGCCTAATAACACCAAATATTTAAATCAATACAAATAACACAAAATTATGCATTAGTCTAAAGTCTTATGCATTTTAAACATAAAACATTAACTTATAGTCTTATATATAATGACTAATAACACAAAATATTAAGATTTACAATACTTAAATTTCACATAATAATAGCCATCATCCATCACTAATAACACAAAATATTAATTGTGTATGATGACCGGGCCACCGGGCCGATTTCGGGTGACCCGAGCTATGACCCGGACCCGACCCGAAATAATGACCGGGTCTACTTTTGAGACCCATACCCGGTCCTAGACCCGATGAAATCACATCAAATTAGCCCCTAAAGTGCTCGGGACCGGGCCGGGCCGGGCCATGCACACCCCTAATCTGCACTGAACCCGACAAACCCGGGCAGAATTGGTCCAGTTGGCCCAGTCGGGTCAATGTAACCCGCGCACCTCCACGTGCACCATTAGTTCGCGGGTTCACAATAGAAGATAGCTTTTTGTAGTATTATTTCAAAAAGCACACTTCAGTGGATTCGATGTTGGATCCTTTCAATGGAAAACCGGTGAATCGGATCCTTAACCGATCCGGGTTAAATGTCTAACCGTTTCCGCAATTAACCCGTAGAAAACCGGTCTATCCGCATTGAACCGAACAAACCCGGGCAGAACCGGTCAAGTTGGCTCGTTCGGATCAATGTAACCCGCGCACCTCCACGTGCACCATCAGTTCGCGGGTTCACAATAGAAGATAGCTTTTTGTAGTATTATTTCAAAAAGCATCCAATGGATTCGATATTGAATCCTTTCAATGAAAAATCGGTGAATCGGATCCTTAACCGGTCCGGGTTAAATGTCTAACCGTTTCCGCAATTAACCCATAGAAAATCAGTCTATCCGCACTGAACCGGACAAATTCGAACAGAACCGGTCAAATTAACCCGATCGGATCAATGTAACCCGTGCACCTTCACGTGCACCATCAGTTCGTGGGTTCACAATAGAAAATAGCTTTTTATGGTATTATTTCAAAAAGCACACTCAAGTGGCTTCAATGTTGGATCCTTTCAATGTACTGCCTGAGTCATCCACTAGGCTAGTGGTTCTCTTACAAGTAAGTATGCTAATAATTATATATATATAATAAACCATTACCTTTTGTTTACCACACATTTATCATCTTAAAAAAACTAATAATTATATCATATTAAAATAATAAAATTTAAATAATATAAAATATTATTTTTATTCTTCAATAATAATATTGTATTTATTTATTTTCATAATTCAATTTTGATATATTGACATTATAAAATATTTTACACAATTATCCTATTATATCTATTATTTTAAATAACCATTCATACAATTAAATATATAAGATAATTATTTTTACTGACGTAGTGTTATTAATATACTTGTAAAGACATACATTTTAAATTTTAATTTTTAACTCTAATTTATTTTTATAATTTTATATTTTTATTTAATTGTGACCGGGTCAACCGGATAAATCAGTGATCCACCGATTGAACTAGTAACCGGGTGACCCAATTGTATATGGGTTCGGGTTTGATAACTATGCCCGCATGTAAGCATGGTGCTTTTCCGCTTGTTATTTTTTATGTGGGAGAGAGAAGTGTATAACAAGAAGCTGTGAGCAGAAGTGTGTTTCACATTGGTATGGGATGTACAAATCGGAGGCACCGATTTGTTTGTTTTATTTTTTTTTCAAACAAACAATCACAAATCGGACGGTCCGATTTGTGAATTCGAAAATTAAAAAATTTTTAATGTTGAAATCGGACCGTCCGATTTTTATTTTAAAAAAAAATAAAAAATAAAAAATACAAAACGAACCCTCCGATTTGTAGTTTATTTTTTTCTCCAAACAAATCGGACCCTCCGATTTGTAATTTATTTTTCTCTTCAAACAAATCAGACGGTCCGATTTGAATAAAACACCATATAAAAAAAAACACCTAATCTTCTAATAATAATGTATTACACATATATTAAAACAATATAAAAAAAATTAGCCGTGCTTTTCTTGATGGAAACTTTGTTGTTGTTTTAGTTGACCCTGGCCAGGCTAAGTTGATTTTAGATTCTGTCCTTATTTGTTGTAATGAAGTATCCCATGTAGCCGGTCTGAAACCAGCCGCAAAATTTGATTAAGTCATTTACTTTGCATCATGTGTCTTATGGTATTGGTGGTCCATACTCCATACAGTAAGCAACAGCATAGCTGCATATGTATTAATAAACAAATACATGATGGTGACTGATTTTTGAGATATACGTATCTGAATAAATGGGTTATTTACTAAAAAATTTAGTATTTTATTTTCTCTTGTAATTTAAGAACAAAAGTGTATAAAATATTTGAGGGTTGGCAATTTTTGTCGCCTCAACTTTGTCATTATCATCTGTATGAACGAAAAATTCTACTCGCATATCCTGACTCAGCCAGGACTCATGCTATCAATCTGAGAATCTGAGAAACTTTAATTACATTCGAAAGGATCAAAATGGAACATTTGGATCAAAACCATCGTACCACCTAGGCTTTTGCGAATACGATGTAATTATATTATACAAGTTAGGAGGATCCCCTTAACAAGAACTTTCACACTGTAGCTTACCTTTTCCCACATCTGAAGGTTGGTATGAAGGTGGAAGCATATTCGTGGCGGTGTTGTTGGTGGTTGTTGTAAGCTCAGTCAGCAACTTGAGGCAGGAGAGGCAGTTTCACAAGCTGTCCAAGATTAGCAGTGACATCAAGGTCGATGTTGTGAGGAATGGAAGGCCGCAACAGATTTCGATTTTCGACGTTCTTGTGGGAGATATCGTTTCACTCAAGATTGGGGATCAAGTTCCCGCTGATGGATTGTTCATATCAGGTCATTCCCTTCATGTTGATGAATCGAGCATGACAGGGGAGAGTGATCATGTCGAAATTGAGCCGTTAAATAGTCCTTTCTTGTTGTCCGGCGCCAAAGTGGTCGACGGTTATGCAACAATGATGGTGACGTCCGTCGGAACTAACACGGCGTGGGGACAGCTGATGAGCACGGTATCAAGAGGTGACACGGAGGAGAGGACGCCGTTGCAGGCGCGTCTCGATAGCTTGACTACATCGATAGGAAAAGTAGGCCTCTCGGTTGCACTCCTTGTGTTTGTTGTAATGCTTATTCGTTATTTTACTGGAAACACCAGCAGTGACGACGGTTATACAGAGTTCAAGAAAGGTAGTACTGATTTGAATGATGTGTTCAATGCTGTTGTGAAGATAATTGCGGTTGCAGTCACCATTGTGGTCGTGGCGATCCCTGAAGGATTGCCATTGGCTGTCACTCTCACCTTGGCTTATTCCATGAAGAGAATGATGGCAGATCAGGCTATGGTGAGGAAACTCTCTGCTTGCGAAACTATGGGGTCGGCAACGGTTATATGCACTGATAAAACTGGGACTCTGACTCTCAATGAGATGAGAGTGAACAAGTTCTGGTTAGGCCTTGAAAACATCATTGAGAATTATTCCAATGCAATGGCCAAGAGAGTTGTGGAATTGTTCCACCAGGGAATAGGCCTCAATACAACTGGCAGTGTATATAAGCCTTTGCCGGAATCCGGGCCTGAAATCTCTGGTAGCCCTACAGAGAAAGCTATTCTCTTGTGGGCTGTGTCAGATTTAAGCATGGACATGGATGGACTAAAGCAGAAACATGAGATCATCCATGTTGAAACGTTTAACTCGGAGAAGAAACGAAGCGGGGTAGCAGTAAGGAAGAAGAGTGACAATACAGTACATGTACATTGGAAAGGTGCTGCTGAGATGATACTTGCAATGTGTTCTAACTACATTGATTGTAATGGCACAGAGAAGTCCCTTGGTGAAAAAGAACGGGATGAAATTGAGAAAATAATTCAGGGAATGGCAGCTAGTAGCCTAAGATGCATTGCTTTTGCTCACATTGAAATCGACTACAGCGATGATAAGCTACTAAGAGAAGATGGCTTGACATTGCTAGGAATCGTCGGCCTTAAGGATCCATGCCGGCCGGAAGTCAAGAAGGCTGTGGAAACTTGCAAGTATGCAGGTGTTGATATCAAGATGATCACCGGAGATAACTTATTCACGGCAAAGGCAATAGCAACAGAATGTGGAATACTAGACCTTAGTGATGATGTAGCCAAGGGACAAGTGGTGGAAGGTGAGGAATTTCGGAACTACACGGAGGAAGAGAGAATGGAGAAAGTAGATGATATTCGAGTGATGGCGAGATCTTCTCCTTTGGACAAACATTTGATGGTGCAATGTTTAAGAAAGAAAGGCCATGTAGTTGCAGTCACAGGAGATGGCACCAACGATGCGCCTGCGCTAAAAGAAGCTGATATTGGACTTTCTATGGGAATCCAAGGCACTGAAGTTGCCAAGGAAAGTTCTGACATTGTTATCTTGGATGACAACTTCAATTCTGTTGCAACGGTTTTAAGGTGGGGAAGATGTGTATATAACAATATACAGAAATTTATCCAATTTCAACTAACAGTGAATGTTGCAGCACTTGTGATAAATTTTATAGCTGCAGTTTCTGCTGGTGATGTTCCCTTAACAACAGTTCAACTTCTATGGGTTAATCTCATTATGGATACTCTAGGTGCTCTGGCCCTGGCCACGGAACGGCCTACAAAGGAGTTAATGGAGAAACGGCCGGTGGGGCGAACCGAGCCGCTTATCACTAACATTATGTGGAGAAACCTTTTACCTCAAGCTTTGTATCAGATTGCAGTCTTATTGGTTTTCCAATTCAAAGGGAAGGCAATATTCAATGTAGATGAGAAGGTAAAGAACACACTAATTTTCAATACTTTTGTTCTGTGCCAAGTTTTCAACGAGTTCAACTCTAGGAGTATGGAGAAACAAAATGTGTTCAGAGGCATTCACAAAAACCACTTGTTCCTTGGAATTGTTGGGATTACAATTGTTCTTCAAATTGCAATGGTGGAATTCCTGAGGAAGTTTGCTGATACAGAGAGATTAACATGGATTCAATGGGGATATTGTGTTTTATTTGCACCTTTTTCATGGCCACTGGCTTGGTTTGTAAAGTTCATTCCTGTTTCAGATAAGCCATTTTTCAGCTTCAAGATTAAGCGGTCTTTTTAGTTTTCAGAATGAGGAATCTTAAATTCCAAAGCATCTTGGAAACTAACTATATATCCATAATCCATGTTGAGGTATACTACATATTGAAATTCAATATCCTTTATGTTTAAATCATAAGAGGATCTTGAATTTCTGTATGTCTTGTACTCCTTCTATCCATAAATAATTCTCTCTTTTTGTGGATAGAAAGTACCTCAATATTATATATTTAGTCTTCCAAAATACCTGGAATTTTAGGATTTCTCATAGCACACACACCACCCACTTTATGGCAAGTTGGAAATAAGTTAAATTTAGGGGGTGGGAACTAGGATTGAAATGACAAATCTAAACGCTAATAATGACTTCATGTACCAGTTAGTTTTAAAATTTATACAATGATGATGTTTGTATTATCTTGATTAAAATGTACTACATTTATTATCATGAAAATTTGGTACATTTTTAGATTAAACTATTTAAACACATTGACCGAGATTGAAACAAGAGCTAAAACGCGTTAAGGGTGATGCGATGTCACAACCAATCCCAACGTAAATAAATGAGGTTTGTATGTATTTCTGGCAATACATTTGATGAAAGCTTTCTTTAAATGTTTTGTCCCTCCACTAATCACTCATATGCTTGTATGTTATGCAGAAATATAAATTGATTTTGGGAGTATTCAGCGTGGACCAACGAGAAAAGAACGAAGCAGAGTCTTCATCGATATGATTCGTTCATTCATTCTATTAGGTGAAGCTAATGGCACTTTGTTTAATTTATTTGCTTTAGTTATAATAATAATAAAAATATGGTTTCTTAGGTGCAGACGGCAAAGAAAGTTTCAATGGTTTTCTAGGTGAAAAGTCAACAACTCAACGTGATGGGAATTATCACGAAATTCCCTTTTGTTTTCTTTTCTTTAATCTTTTTGAAAATTCTATTAGCTCAACTCTCAAGTAATTAACAGTGCCAAACAGTAGGGGTGTTATCGGTTCGGTTTGATTTGGTTTTGGACTAAAAATCAACCGAACTGATATGTTCGGTTCCTATAGACATACAACCGTTTGGTTTGTTGCTTTTACAATAATTGAACCGAATTGAACCGAACTAACAGTGATTTGGTTCAGTCAGTTTTTTTGGTTTTTAATTTTTAATGAGAAGAATATGAATCACAATAATTAGAGGTTTAAAATAGTCAATAAACTGAAATAATAAGAGTAAAACATTGAAATGGTTAGAGGTTGAAGATTTTTGTTGTTAGATTAAAGGTTAAAATGGTTAAAACATTAAAATTTAAGCATATCTTCAGTTCGGTTCGGTTCAGTTCGATTTTTATCGAGCCAACCGAAAACCGAACCAAATCGATCGATTTTGTCAGAAAAAAACCGATTTTTTCGATTTTCAAATTGGTTATTGTAATTTTCGGTTCAATTTTACGGTAATTTTCAGTCCGGTTCGGTAGCTTACACCCCTACCAAACAGAATGATGCAGCTTATTCTAAGGCCGGTGTTGAACTTTACTCACTATGATATGATATTTTAACAAATTTCACTGAATCACTTAACATAGTAAATATTTATGTTTGAACTATATATCATTATTCATTAAGATATTAGTTCATGTCTTTCATTTTTATATAAAAATTATATTAAATTTTTTCATAAAAAAATGAGATATACTAATTTTGGTGAGATATACATTTCATCTGCCAATGACACTTATCTTCTTCTAAAAGATAAAAAGGAAGAAAGAAAGAAATAACAACTAAAAAGATGTTTATATTCAAATACACGTAAAGTGTTGTTTAATTAAGCAGCCTGACTTATTTGCATTTTGGGGCATCTATCTACAAAATGACCAAGTGCATTGTATTACACTTATCTTTTTCTTTTTTTCTTTTTAAATTGAAGCTACACGTGTAAAAAAAAAAAAGTGTACAAACTTAATTACTTAAGAAGTGAAATTGTCTGATCATTTAAAGATTCTCAACTAACAGAGTGAATTTCCATCTTACTTGAAGCTACTTCAAACTCTCCATGACTTCATTGTGTCCTCTACCATATAAGGATGTGCTTGGCTATTGTAAGGAGCCAGATAAAACACATACACACAAATATAAAAAGACATAAACAAAAAGTATATCAATTTTTACATCTTGTTTAATAATTATGGCTACAATAGTCAATAGGACACTACCTATCAAATGCTAATTTTGAGCCTTACCTCTTAAGATAGAATATAATACAATATATAGGACTTCATTTCAAGTGTACAAAAGGAAATATGTCCTTTAACTCTTAGGTAGCATTTGTTTTGAGGTAAAGAACAGAGATTGGGAGACTGAAACACAGTATCATGTTTATTGACTCAGAGACTGATACTAAAATTTCTGTTTCTATTCCTAAAATTTCAGTATTTCAATACCTTCAAAAAGTAAAGACACAGGGGATTGAAATTTTTAGAGACGGAGACTGAAACTTTAATAATATTTTATACCTAAAATACCCTCATTTCAAATAATTAATTCCAATTTTATCCTTTGTGCAAATTAAATTAGAGTTTTATTCTTATTTCAATTTTTGTCTCTCACTTTGTACCAAACAAAATACTAAAATTTATTTCAATCTCTATCTCTTAGTTTCTATCTCTCTGTCTCAATCTCTCTACCAAACACTACCTTAACTTTCTTTTTTTAAATAAATAAATGAATAGAAATATACCCTGACAAAATAAAGGAACCAACATACTAAATTACATAGAAGTAAACTACAAACAAAAACTAAGAATTATAAATTATATATATTACGTACATACTTAAAATTCAGTTATTAAATCAACTACTATTGGTATAAAATATTTATTAAAATATAAAATATATATTAAAAATATATAAAATAAAATATATTTATAAACAAATATATAATAATTAATTTTACGATTGTTTTTCTTTATACACATAAGTACTATAGCTAAACAAATAAATCATATATAGTAGTTTCTCCTCTTTTGACACTTAAATAAGTCGTCCATTATTCCCTCATTCGAGATTAAAGAATGTTCTTTAATAATTTGGGGTGGTCGAGTGGTCAGCTCACTCGTCTGTTTAAACAAGTGTTGGGGATTCGAATCCCGCTTTGTGCATGCAGCAACCCATTGGCTAGCGGCGCGACGGATTAATCTTTAACCAGTCGGGTTGGGGGATACCGTGAACAAAAAAAAATTCTTTAAAAAGAGAGCTAGTCACCATCTCTCTTAAATAATTATTGTGACACTTTTTTTTTCCTCTTTAATGCACTAATAATAATAACAAACTTTAAATTTAGAATTTTTATGAACAATATCCAAATTCTTGATCGGCCACTAGATCGATTCCTATTTGAATTATTGTTTAATTAATTAATTAATCTCAATTAATTTAATTTTATTTGAAACATACACCTAGACTATAGACCGTTAATTAAGTCCTAATATTTTAGTGAATAAACTCGATGTATTTCAGAGATATCATGTGTTAATATATGAATATAAGTAGTTGTCTTCTTTCTTTTTTTTTTTTTTGATATTATAAGTAGTTGTCTTCTATTATTGCTTTTCGGAAACTCTTTGTATAAACTTGATCCAACATGTTAGAGTAAGTGTCATATGTTTTTTGTTTCACTTTATGTTCCTTTATGCATGCTGAAGATTAATTTATTATTGCTATTCATCAAACCCAATACTTAATATTATATTATATTATTATAACACAATTCTAATAAGATAACAAAACAATGAGAAATGTTGTGATGATCTCTAATTAAATGTAATATAAAGAGAGATCCTTAATTAAGGCGTGGATTAATTCAAGATGAGAGATATCTCAAAAGCACCAACCAAATTTGGAAGAGATTCTGTCATTCAAAACCCTAACAGTGATATCTATCTTATACTCTATGCTGTCAATAAGATTCCCCAACATACATATATAATTACACACCCAATAAAGCATAATAATTCAGAGATCTATATGTTATGTTGTTGCACTCTCTACATAAATTATTTATTATTGGATAATGAATCATTAATTATCGAGTTAATTTAACTTAATTTTCCCCTCAAGCAATGCATGTGTCCCAGTAGATAAGATATTAATAATGAGCAAAGAAGAAAATGACCTCCACATAAAACCAAATTATTTAAAGTCAAAATATTTGATAATAAAAAAAATTAATAAAAAATAGTCAAAATTTATTTTATTTAATATTTATTAATTATTAAATATTAAATAAAATAAGTTTTGATTTTTTTTTCACTCTCTAATATTATCGTTAGAGAATAGATATTCTTATTTTCGAAAATATATATACTATTTGATATTCTTTGAAAAAAAAAATAACTAACATAACTATTGAGTTACAAAATGAACATATCTCATATTATCTAGAATAACTATCTGAGTACTAGGATTATCTTCCAAAAATTTAAACTGATTTTAGAGTTCACCAAAGATTGCTCTTGACTTTTTGGATCTAGCGCTCTAATATCATGTCATGATAC